>NC_142806.1:63191083-63295983 GCF_049724085.1 Artemia sp. Qi Xiang Cuo | reverse complement strand
GAAAATGTAACTGTGACAAGGTAATCCACAACCAAACACTACTGAAATATTCCAATTCTTGAATTTCAACGAAAGCAATTCAAAATGAACTTTGAAAAATCAAGAAAATGTAACTGTGACAAGGTAAACCACAACCGAACGCTACTGAAATATTCCAACTCTTGCATTTCAATGAAAGAAATTCAAAATCAACTTTGAAAAATCATGAAAATGTAACTGTGACAAGGTAAACCACGACCAAACACTAATGAAATAGTCCAACTCTTGCATTTCAACGAAAGAAATTCAAAATGAGCTTTGAAAAATCAGGAAAATGTAACAGTGACAAGGTAAACCATAACCAAACACTACTGAAATAGTCCAACTATTGCATTTCAACGAAAGAAATTCAGAATGAACTTTGAAAAATCAAGAAAATGTATCTGTGACAAGGTAACCCATAGCCAAACACTTCTGAAATATTCCAACTCTTGCATTTCAGTAAAAGAAATTCAAAATGAACTTTGAAAAATCAAGAAAATGTAAGTGTGACAAGGTAAACCACAACCAAACACTACTGGGATGGGCTTTGGGGTCTGGAGTTGGCTTTTGGGGGTCTGGGTGGGCCTTTGGGGCACCAGGGGACCGGTGGATGGCCTATGGGGCTCCGGTAGCCCTTTGGCAGCCCGGGGGACCTTTGACGACCATGGGAGGGTATTTGGGGCAGTTGGGGGCCGGTGGAGGGCCTTTGGGACCCCGTTGGTCCTTTGGGAGCTCGATGGGCCTTTGGGGACCGGAGGAGGACCTTTGGGGCACAGGGAGGGCCTTTGGGGGTCCGGGGGGCAGTTGGGGGCCTGGGGGACATTTGGGGCCTGGGGATGGCCTTTGAGGGTCTGGGTGGGCTTTTGGGGGCGCCGGTGGCCCTTTGGGAGCTTGGGGGGCTTTGAGGACCGGGGGCTTCCTTCGGGGTTGGGGTAGGAGGATCGGAACCCTTTGGGGTTGGGTTAGAGGACCTCACAACACTGTTCAAATGAAACTTGTGTATTATAACGACCACACTCAAAACCTCCTCCAAAATCTCTTCAAAAATCTTCTTTTAAAATGTCTCTATCTGTTTCGCCGAAATAGTTCCATAACCTGTCTAAAACGGTTTCGCCCAAATAATCACTAAACGTAAATTCAGCGTGTTCCTTTGTTATTGGCATCTCTGTGCTAACGCATTTCAAATTAATAGGAAACCTTCTCGCGCGCTAAAACAATTCATCGCTAAGATGTTTCTTGCCTAATTGTTTCCATGGCCTTTGGTTATTAATATCCTTTGGAGTTCGACCAAAAGAGTTGTTCCCGAGGCAAAGACATTAATGATATGGATCTATTCCTGGAGAAATGTTTCTAGGCGGAAATTTTTAAAGTCTGACAGATGATGTCATTGATTGATTGATCTGTCAAGAAGGGGAGATTAATTTGTTGTTTCTAAGGGGAATTGTTGATTCACGATAGGTGAATTGAGGTCGACTGCACAGGTGTTCCAAGGTCGATGTTGTTGTAAGTGCACGCTCTCAGCGAATGTCAAGGTCGATGTTGTTGTTGTTGACACACTTTGATTACGCAATCAAGTTCTCGGAAATCCACTTCCCCATCGATTACGCAATCAAGTTCTCGGAAATCCACTTCCCCTTCGATTACGCAATCAAGTTCTCGGAAATTCACTTCCCCTTCGATTACGCAATCAATTTCTCAGAAATTCACTTCCCCCTCCAGTCCTAGATCAATAACATTGATCCCGTTAGAATTCAATGCGCATGTGCAACCTTCGCCCCGGAGTTATTACACATAGAAACATCAAATAAATCAACCTTGGAAAAAGAGGTCATTGACCCCATTAACCACGTTGTCTCCCTAATGACTCTATGCCCTTATTTGGGGTGCAAAAAAAGTTGTAGGTGGCAGCAGGGGTGCGTGATCGGAGTCGGACCCCCATCTCTACTGGGGATCAGCAGGTAGTGGTCTGTTAAACAACTTTTTGAAATCCGTCGTACAGGCTTTGTTCACTTTATCAGGGTCAATAAAAAGTCGTCCAGACTCATCTTTGCCAGGCCCATCTCTCACTCTCACTATCACTCTCTCACACACTCTCTCTCTCTCTCTCTCACTCACTCTCTCTCTCTCTCTCTCTCTCTCTCCTTTTTTTGAAAAAAGAAAACTTTTCGTTGTTTCAATAAACACAAAATTTGGCATTTTCCCTAAAAATGCTCCAAAAAGGGCAATTTTGTAAAATAATAGAGGTCAAAGAACCTTGAGGGCCACCCACTCCCCATTGACGCCAATGTATTTACCCCAAATGTAGCTTGAGGTAAAACTGTAAAAAAAGGTTTGAAAATCTATTATGACATTAGCAACTATATCATCTAAACTAAATTCAAGGCTGTTTCTATTTTTAATATTTTAGTTATTCAAGTAATTTACGTTCAAAAATCCTTATAAAAAACTGTGACAACAGTACAGCCAAATTGAGCTGCTAATAATGGAGGGGCTATGCATGAGAATCGGGCATTTTTTCAAGAAAGCAGGAAAGATGGTGGATATGTACTTTTGACACTGCTGAAATATCCTGGAAATGGAGGCATAAAATTTAATCCCTAGAACGTCGCCAAATTGTCATATAACGTCGCGAATCATCAAATGGGGCTTTAATTGCGAAAGAAAGTCTTGTACTGGGTAAAAATTCTCTTTTGATCTACTGGTCATCCTACTTTTATCCTCATATCATAAGAACGTCGTCTAAACGTCACAAAACATCGCAAATATTCAAATGGGGTTTTAATAGCTCAAGAAATCTTAAAATGGCTAAAATGGTCTCACTTTTATTCTCATATTATAAGAACATCTTCTAAACTTCAAAAAAGTTGGACTTTTTCAAATAACGATTTGCTTATATATAAGAGGCAATAAATTAAGTCCGTGGATCAGGCCTCAACTACGCTGAAAATCTCTAAAAACCAGGCAACAAATTTCTGAGTCACCTACTGAGTCACCTTATCAGTAGGGGTATCCCCCAGGGTGCTCAGCGTGTCCCCAAGTGGCAGATAGGGGAACGGCCTAAGGATAAGTAGGGTACCTCCATTGAGTAGGAGGCGTGGACCAATTTAGAATGATGATAGTGCGATTTTACATGCTACCGCGTCCGAGGTAACAGACGAAAAACCAATCTTTAATGATGAAATGCAATTTTACATGGTACCGCGTCCGGGGCAGCCGACAATCCTAGGCCTAGGACGACCCCCACCCGGGGTGAAAATTCACATGGCCAAATGGTTGTTCCTTTCCGACCAAAACCACCCTACACTTTGGCACGCTAAACATCCGAACACTTGCCAAACCGGGAAAACTAGATCTTGCCTTTAGCGAACTACAGAGGTACAATTGGAATGTTATCGGCCTCTCTGAGACTCACCTCCCCCGAAAGAGTGAGGAAAACCTCTCTAGAGCCTCCTTCTTGTTGTCCGGTCGCAAGGACGGAGTTCATCGACAAGGTGTAGGATTCTTCGTATCATCAACTGCCAGAAAATCTCTAATCTCCTTCACCCCAGTCTCAGAAAGAATAGCCGTCTTACGACTAAACAGAGCTGCCAAGAATATCTCTGTCGTCCACGTCTATGCCCCAGACTCTGTCAGAAGTGAGGAAGAATGTGATGAATTCTACTTCACACTACAAAGCGTCATCAACCAAATACATAAGAAAGAAGTACTGATTGTCATTGGGGACTTTAACGCTATAGTAGGTATGGATAATATCGGTCGATCCGATATAATGGGGACTTTTAGTCTCGGAAAACTCAATGCGAGAGGGGAACGATTGCTCGACTTCTTCCGAAAAATCAAGTTATTCTTAACGAACACAATGTTCAAACACCGCCATCGACCTAAAGTGACCTGGAGATCCCCAGACGGTAAAACCGAGAATGTGATTGATTATATCTTGATATTGAAGCGCTGCAAGTCTTCCGTAATAGACACAGTAGCATTACCTGGAACAGGCTTTGAATCCGATCACACTCTCTTGATGTCAAGGTTCAAGCTACGAATGGGAAAGTTCCAAAAAGCAACAAAAATCCCAAGATTCCAGGTGGATCTACTGCGGGATCCCGCAAAAAGCCAGACCTACACTTCCACTCTATCTGAAAAATTCCGAGAGATCCTGGAAAATCATCCTCCCCCCACCACCGCTAATGAGATAGACTCCCTGACCGAGCAGGCCACATCAGCAATCATAGAGACAACGAATGACGTCCTTGGAAGAAAAACTCCAAATGAAAAACCATGGATCACAGACGATATTATTGAGCTATGCGAAGATAAACGACTTTTTTGCAATAAATCCGACCGTCACAGCCGGGATACTTACAAGCTCCTCAAGAGAAGAGTAGAGAGAGAGAGATCAGAAAGGCACTACATAACCACCTGCGGAAGAAATACCAAGACTGCAAAGTACTGTCCAAGAAGGGGAATAGCGGAGCAGTTTTCAAAAGGGTACTTGAGTTAAGCTGGAAAAAAGAGCCGCAAACATCAGTGATCCTGGAAAAAGACAGATATAAGATCTACGATTGAAAGACGAAACTTGAAAGATGGAAAGAACTTTAACAATAAACTGAATCCCCGAGTAGATGCGGATCCTGAAGTACTAAACCGCTTCCCCATACCCGACCAAGAACTCAGACCACTACCCCCAATCAAGTCAGAAACCGAGTCAGCAATCCAGTCGCTCAAAAAAGGAAAAGCCCCTGGCCCAGACGGAGTCACCGCTGAACTCATTAACGTCGGATCGGATGATGTAACTGATCTGCACCATTTCATTGTGTCTGCGGTGTGGGAAACCGGCCACGTACCCCATCAGTGGTGCAAAGCTGTCATTGTACCCATTCAGAAAAAGGGGTCTAAAAAAGTGCCGAAACTACCGTCTGATTAGCCACAAAAGCCATCAGTCACGTGTCCTGACAAAAGTCCTACTCCGACGCATACAAGCAACAACTGCCTTTGCCATTGGAGAATATCAGGCCGGCTTCCGCCCTGGAAGATCGAAAATCGACAGACATTTATCGTTCTACAACACATGGAACGATGTATCAAATTCAACCAAGAACTCTACCAACTATTCTTTGATTTCCGTCAGGCATTTGACCTGATATGGCGCGGAGGACTATGGCATATCCTCCTTCACTACGGGATCCCTTTTGAGATACTCCAAATGATCAAGAGTCTGTAGAACCAGTTCTGAGGCCAAGTAATAACCGTTGATGGGTTGTCAGAAGAGTTAACAACTTCGTCAGGAGTACTCCAGGGTTGCATCTTATCACCAAATCTCTTCGACCTCTTTCTAAATGCCGTTCTTCCAATGATGCAGTCGGAATATGGCGCAACAATAGGAGGGATGCTAATAGAGAATCTTACCTACGCTGATGATATTGATGAGCTAGCCAACTCTACACAAGAACTGCAGGCACAAGCTGATAAACTCTACGATACCACAAAGCCGTTCGGGATGGAGATCAATGCCAGCAAGACCAAAGGCATGGTAATTACGAGACCTGAACTAGACAACCTGCCCATTATCACCATAGGCGGGAGATAGGTTGAAATGGTTGACCACTTCCTGTACCTTGGTAGGCTACACTCCTCAGATAATTGCCATAGCTTTGACGTGAAACGTCGACTTACACTTGCTAACTCTAGCTTCCGAAGACTAGCCAACCTCTAGAAAAGTAAACACCTATCCAATCAACTCAAAATGCGCCTATTCAACAGTTTAGTAATCCCCATAGTTATTTCTGGATATGAAACATGGACTCTGAAAACTGAAGACGAAATAAAACTTCTAGCTTTTGAGATGAGATGCCTCCGACGCATTGCTAGAATCAAATATACTGACATAATCACAAATGTGGAAGTACGTCAAAGGCTCCAGTCCACTGAAACCATTCTCAGTAAAATCAAGAAACAACAACTGCGCTGGTTCGGTCACGTCAAGCAAATGGAGCCGAGCCACCACCAAAATTGCCCTTGAAGGATCCCTCCAGTGCCTTCGTCCACGAGGCAGACCACGAAAACGATGGATGGAGATCTTCCACTTCGACAACGTCAAGATAGCCCAGTTATCACGTATCGCACCAGATAGAGCAATGTACCAACCCCTTACGCATGAGCTAGCAAGAGGAGTGGCCCCAAAACGATCCACGAGGATGGCCGGGACCTAATTAATTAAGTAAGTAAATTAGATGACAAGAACGTCGTAAAAAATTTGTATAACTTTGGATATGCAAGAAAAGTGTTTGGATAGGACACGAGAGTCTTGAATGGATAAAAATGGGCTTCTGATCACACTAGAAAAAAAATGATGTTCCAATCACACTAGCCCTTTTAGCATCGTACTTAAGGCTATAAATCAAGATACTATTAAGGATACTCAGTACTATTAAAAATTGCAACATTATCAGGTCACATTAAGTTGTGTGACTTTCTGACGATGGAATATGCTTTAATTTATCAATAAAAAGTCAGACATCGACTACACGAACGGATTCCCTTTTCAGGACGTTGTAGATATTCTGAAAATGTCAAGTAATGAGTACTTTTTGCACTGAAAAGGAAAGTAATTTTGTGAATGAATCAAAATTTGTATTACAATTAAAATGGTTTTCACTTTTTCAGGTTTCAAGTTAACTTTTCATGTATAAACCTGGATATTACAAAAAGAATTCTTAGGTGTAATTCACCGTAATTAGCAAGAAAAGATACTTCAGAATACTTGAAAACAAAGCATTACTTTGATTGAAATTTGGCAGGAATCAATAGCTTTTGAACAATACTTTCAACGAACTAATAGCTTTTTTAGGCAAATTTTCCTCTGGCAGTGCATGGCAGGTTTGCCATTAAACATTTGCACGTTTGAACACAACCCATTTTACAATTGCTCTTGGTCAGCTCTTTGCCGGCAGAAGAAGCCTCTGATAAATCATTCTAGTATTAAACCCATTTTCCGACTTTGTCTCCTTTTCATAGCTATTTTGAAAGATCAAGTGTAAGTGAATCATGTTTAAGCGACTGATTCCTGATTTTGGCATGGAAATCAGTGCGTAAGATATACTGAAGCGTTCTTACTCTCGTTGATAGAATCCAATCTACCAGTTTGCCTTGGCTAAACAGGTTTTTGTGAGCCTCATTGATATCAGCATTGCAACTTTTGTAGTCATATAGAAGGATTGCAAATCTTTCGAGCTGTGCAACAATGTATTTGTCAATGTCTTTGTCATATTTGGTTAAACTAATCATCAAAGATGATATCTGAGGATGTATATGCTATGGATTCAGCGTGTAGCACGGCCAATGTTTGCAAATGAAAAGGTGGTTTCGCAGCCAAGGAATGTAAGGAATATTGGCAGAGCTTTATATTTCGAATTCTAAGCGATTCTGTGTATCGAGATACTTTTGGTTTCCCCCAACTGTAAAGAATATCCACAATTTCTCGACATTTAAATCGTGAAAACACTGAACCAGCAAAACGAGAACTTTCGTGTCTACTGACTGAACCATCGGGAGCTTGTACCCATCATCACTGCTTATCTTTGTGTACAGGACAATGCGTCTATCCACCTCTTCATTTGTCAGAACACAACACAAGTTCTTTCCTCATAGTGAATAGCTCTCGAACTTCGGGTTGGCCGATCTTTTCCAACCGAATATCAAAAAGGAAGTCAAACAGCTCTCGCTTGTTCTCATCAAAGGGTAAGAAGTCTTTCCAATTCGACTCGTGAGGCATCCTTGTTGTGAACAAAACCCGGGTTCTAACCCCTGTCTCAGGCTTTGTTTTGTTCCAGATTTCAGGCTATCTATCCTCTATGTACATGCCCGAGATGATATCAGGTTTATACTTCACATGAGCTGAATTTGAATAACACGGAACGAAAAAATCGACTGCTTAATCACCAAAACTTTTGGCTTCAACAGGGATCAAAATATATACGATGACTTTGCCGTCCTAGATCTACAAAAACTAAACGGAGATAAAATAAATATTGGCAGCTCTGAAAATGTACATTGGCATTCTATAAATTCAAGCAGAAGAAGAAGGGGATCCAATTTTGAGCAAATTTGGACTTCACCTTCGCTTGAAAGCTATGGAGAAAACATCTGATTTTTGTAGGAAAAGAAGTTTGTCAGGGGAGTATATCTGAACTACCGAGCAATATAGAGACTATAAAAGAGGTATGTGTTCTTCCTCGAGGTATCTAGCTCACTCTTCACCGGTGTATTTACAGCATTTCCTTACATATTCTGAAATATTTTTATATTATTCTAAGGGTCCTTTTTTTAATATTCAAAAGTTATTGGTGGGCAACCAGCCCCCCCTCCACATCCATCATTTCCTCAAATACATCCAATTAAAATTTTGGAATAGTTTTTTTTTTCAGTATAGTTGAAAATTCCAGAAACTATGTCTTTATGAAGTCCCCCCACTCCTACCGCGATAACCTACTTTCTGTTTAGCCCTATACGGTGGACCTAATTGGACGATCTTTGGCAATCTCTCATCTTTCATCCAAAGAGCGTTCCTTAGCCATCTCAACCTTTCTTTCACTATAGCTCTAAAAAGCAGAAATAGAACCACATTTTTCGTACAGCCTACTGTTTAAAATACGGTCAGTCAGCTAGGTATCAAAAAACAGTCCTTAGGAAATTTCTCTGGAAAATATCTAGCAAATTTTCATCCATTTTTTGGAGCATCCAAGCTTCAGAACCGTATTTGACCACTCTCATCACTGTAGCTTCTTATACTCTGAGCCTTAAACACCCTGAGCCATGGTATTCTACTTTTGACTAATTCACAACTCAAACGATCTTTACTAATAATACTTCCAGGGTAAGTGAAGCAGTCCACTTGATCAGTCTTTTCGTTGCCCAACATTAACTTTTTATCTTCTCCTAGACTTAGTGACTTAGTGTTATTAATATTAGCTTTCAAACCTATTCCAGCACCCTGAACCGGCAAAAATTTGAATTTTTAAAATTTGATGAGTAAAATGAATGAACTTTTAAAATTTAAAGTCCAAAGCTGCTCAAAATCGTATCCTGTTCTTGTGCTGCTTGAAGTTATAGAATGCTAATTTACATTTTCAGAGCTGCTAATTCATTTTAGTCAATCTCAGCTCATTTGAAGCATAGACCTGATATAATATCTGGTATGTACATAGAGGATAGCCTGAAATCTGGAACAAAAAACAAAGCGGGAGACAGGGATTACAACCCGGGTTTCGTTCACAACAAGGATGCCTCACGAGTCGAATTGGAAAGACTTCTTACCTTTTGATGAGAATAAGTGAGAGCTGTTTGACTTCCTTTTTGAGTTTCGGTTGGAAAAGAGAAACCAACCCGAAGTTCGTAAGCTATTCGCTATGAGGAAAGAACTTGTGTTGTGTTCTGACAAATGAAGAGGCAGATATACGCATTGTCCTGCACGCAAAGGTAAGCGGTGATAATGGGTACAAGCTCGCGATGGTTCAGTCGGTAGACACGAATGTTCTCGTGTTGCTGGTTCAGTGTTTTCACGATTTTAATGTCGAGGAATCGTGGACATTCTTTACAGTTAGTATCTCGAAGCACAGCATCGCTTGGAATTCGAAATATAAAGCTCTGCCAATATTCCTTACATTCCTTGGCTGCGAAACCACCTTTTCATTTGCAAACGTTGACTGTGCTACAGGCTGAATCCATGGCATATCTATCCTCAGATATCATCTTTGATGATTAGTTTAATAGAATATGACAAAAACATTGACAAATACATTGTTACATAGCACGAAAAATATATAATCCTTCTATATGACTACAGGAGTTGCAATGCTGATATCAATGAGGCTCACAAAAACCTGTTTAGCCAAGACAAACTGGTAGATTGGATTCTATCAATGAGATTAAGAACGCTTCAGTATATCTTACCCACTGATTTCCATGCCAAAATCTGGAATCAGTCGCTTAAACATGATTCACTTACACTTGATCTTTGAAAATAGCGGTGAAAAGGAGACAAAGTCGGAAAATGGGTTTAACACTAGAATGATTTATCAGAGGCGTCTTCTGCCGGCAAAGAGCTGACCAAGAGCAATTGTAAAAAGGGTTGTGTTCAAACGTGCAAATGTTTAATGGAAAACCTGCCATGCACAGCCAGATGAAAATGTAAAGGAAAGTAATTTGGTAAATGAATCAAAATTTGTATTACAATTAAAATTGTTTTCACTTTTTCAGGTTTCAAACTCGATGTCTGACTTTTTGTTGATTTTGTAAAGCATATTCCATCGTAAGAAAGTCACACAACTTAATATTACCTGATAATGTTGCAATTTATAATAGTACTGAGTATCCTTAATAGTATCTTGATTTATAGCCTTAAGTACGATGCTAAAATGGCTAGTGCGATTGGAACCACATTTTTTTTCCAGTGTGATCCCTAGCCCATTTTTATCCATTCAAGACTCTCGTGTCTTATCCAAACACTTTTTTTACATAGCCAAAGTTATAAAAAAATTTTACGACGTTCTTGTCATCTAATTTTCTTACTGATTTACTTATGTGCCGGCCATCCTCGTGGATCGTTTTGGGGCCACTCCTCTTGTTAGCTCATGCATAAGGGCTTAGTACATTGCTCTATCTGGTGCGATACGTGATAACTGAGCTATCTTGCCGTTGTTGAAGTGGAAGCTCTCCGTCGATTGTTTTCGTGGTCTGCCTCGTGGATGAATGTCATGGAGGGATCCTTCAAGTGCGATATTCGGGAGGTGGATCGGCTCCAATTGCTTGACATGGCCGAACCAGCGCAGTTGATGCTTCTTGATTTTACTGAGTATTTTTTCAGTGGACTGGAGCCTTTGTCTTACTTCCACATTTGTGATTCGGTCTGTGCAGTTGATTCTAGCAATGCGACGGAGGCATCTCATCTCAAAATATAGAAGTTTTATTTCGTCTTCGGTTTTCAGAGTCCTTGTTTCACATCCATAAATAACTATGTGGATTACTAAACTGTTAAATAGGCGCATTTTCAGTTGGTCGAATAGGTGTTTACTTTTCTAGAGGTTGGCTAGTCTTCGGAAGCTAGAGTTAGCAAGTGCAAGTCGACGTTTCACATCAGAGCTATGGCAATTATCGGAGGAGAGTAGGCTACAAGGTAAAGGAAGTGGTCAACCGTTTCAACCTGTCTCCCGCCTATGGTGATATTGGGCAGGTTGTCTAGTTCACGTCTCGTAGTTACCATGACTTTGGTCTTACTGTCATTGATATCCATCCTGAACGGCTTTGTGGTATCGTAGAGTTTATCAACTTGTGCCTGCAGTTCTTGCGTAGAGTTGGCTAGCTCATCAATATCATCAGCGTAGGCAAGATTCTCTATTAGCACCCCTCCTATTGTTGTGCCATATTCCGACTGCATCATTAACAGAACGGCATATAGAAAGAGGTTGAAGAGATGTGGTGATAAAATGCAACCCTGGAGTGCTCCTGACGAAGTTGTGAACTCTTCTGACAACCCATCAACGCTTATTACTTGGCCTCGGAACTGCTCGTACAGACTCTTGATTATTTGGACTACCTCAAAAGGGATCTCGTAGTGAAGGAGAAGATGCCAGAATCCTTCGTACTATATCAGGTCAAATGCCTGACGGAAATCAACAAATAGTTGGTAGAGTTCTTGGTTGAATTCAATGTATCATTCCATGAGCTGTCGAACGACAAACGTCGGTCGATTGTTGATCTTCCAGGGTGGAAGCCAGCCTGATATCTCAAATGGGAGAGGCAGTTTTGGTTTGCATGGGTCGGAGTAGGAATTTTGTCAGGACACGTGACTGATGGCTTTTAAGGCTGACCGGAAGGTAGTTTCCACACTCTTTCTTTGACCCCTTTTTGTGAATGGGTACAATAGCAGCCTTGCACCACTGACGGGGTACGTGGCCGGTTTTCCACACCGCAGACAATATGGCATGGTATAGATCAGTTACATCATCCAATCCAACGTTAATGAGTTCAGCGGTTACTCCGTCTGGGCCATGGGCTTTCCCTGTTTTGAGCGACTTGATTGCTGACTCGGTTACTGACTTGAGTGGGGGTGGTGGTCTGAGTTTTTGGTCGGGTATGGGGAAGCGGGTTAGTATTTCAGGATCCGCAGCTATTAGGGGATTCAGTTTATTGTTAAAGTTCTTTCCATCTTTTAAGTTTCATCTTTGAATCGTAGATCTAATTTTCGTCTTTTTCCAGGATCACTGATGTTTGCGGCTCTTTTTTCCAGCTTAACTCGCGTACCATTCTACAAACTGCTCCGCTATTCTCCTTCTTGAACAGTACTTTGCAGTCTTCGCATTTCTTCCGCAGGTGGTTACGTAGTGCCTTTCTGATCTCCCACTCTACTCGTCTCTTGAGGAGCTTGTAAGTATCCCGGCTGTGACGGTCAGATTTATTGCAAAAAAGTCGCTTATCTTCGCATAGCGCAATGATGTCATCTGTGATCCATGGTTTGTCATTTGGAGTTTTTCGTCCAATGACGTCATTTGCTGTCTCTATGATTGCTGATGTGGACTGCTCGGTCAGGGAGTCTATCTCATTAGCGGTGGTCAAGGGAGAATGCTTTTCCAGGATCTCTCGGAATTTTTCAGATAGAGTGGAAGTTTAGGTCTGCCTTTTTGCGGGATTCCGCAGCAGATCCATCCGGAATCTTGGGATTTTTGCTGCTTTTTGCAATTTTCTCATTCGTAGCTTGAACCTTGACATCAGGAGAGTGTGATCAGAGTCGAAGTCTGCTCCATGTAATGCTACCGCGTCCATTACGGAAGACTTCCTTTGCTTCGATATTAGGATATATTTTCAATCTTATTCTCGGTTTTACCGTCTGAGGATCTCCAGGTCGCTTTACGTCAAGGGCGGTGTTTGAACATTATGTTCGTTAAGAATAACTCGTTTTCTCCGCAGAAGTCGAGCAATCGTTCCCCTCTCACATTGAGTTTTCCGTGACTAAAAGTCCTCATTATATCGGATCGACCGGTATTATCCATACCTACTATAGAGTTAAAGTCCCCCATGACAATCAGTACGTCTTTCATATGGATTTGGTCTATGACGCTTTGTAGTGTGAAATAGAATTCATCGCATTCTTCCTCACTTCTGGCGGAGTCTGGGGCATAGACGTGGACGACATAGATATTCTTGGCAGCTCCCTTTAGTCGTAAGACGGCTATCTTTCTGAGACTGGGGTGAAGGAGATTAGAGATTTTCTGGCAGTTAATGATACTAAGAAATCTACACCTTGTCGATGAACTCCGTCCTTGCGGCCGGACAACAAGAGGGAGGCTCTAGAGAGGTTTTTCTCACTCGTTCGGGGTGGTGAGTCTCAAAGAGGCCGATAACATCCCAATTCTACCTCTGTAGTTCGTTAAAGGCAAGATCTAGTTTTCCCGGTTTGTCAAGTGTTCGGATGTTTAGCGTGCCAAAGTGTAGGGTGGTTTTTTCTTAGTCGGAAAGGAACAATCATGTGGATTTTCACCTCGGGTGAGGGCCTTCTTAGGCTTAGGATCGTCGGCTGCCCCGGACGCGGTAGCATGTAAAATCGCATTATCATCATCCAAGATTGGTTGTTCGTCGGTTACCCCGGACGCGGTAGCATGTAAAATCGCATTAGCAGCTCAATTTGGCTGTACTGTTGTCACAGTTTTTTAAGGATTTTTGAACGTAAATTACTTGAATAACTAAAATATTAAAAATAGAAACAGCCTTGAATTTAGTTTAGATGATATAGTTGCTAATATTATAATAGATTTTCAAACTTTTTTTTACAGTTTTACCTCAAGCTACATTTGGGATAAATACATTGGCGTCAATGGGGAGTGGGGTGGCCGTCAAGGTTTTTTTTTTTACCTCTATTATTTTAGAAAATTGGCCTTTTTGGAGTATTTTCAATGAAAATGCCTAGTTTAGTGTTTATTGAAACAACGAAAAGTTTTCTTCTTTCAAAAAAAAGGAGACAGAGGGAGAGAGAGTGAGAGAAAGAGAGAGATATAGAAAGAGAGAGAGAGAGAGAGAGAGTGAGAGAGAGAGAGAGAGAGAGAGAGAGAGAGAGAGAGAGAGAGAGAGAGAGAGAGAGAGAGAGAGAGAGAGAGAGACAGAGAGAGAGACAAAGACAAACAGACAAAGAGAGATAGAGAGAGAGAGAGAGAGAGAGAGAGAGAGAGAGAGAGAGAGAGAGAGAGAGAGAGACAGAGACAGAGACAGAGACAGAGAGAGAGATAGGCCCGGCAAAGATGAGTCTGAACGACTTTTTTCACTGACCCTGATAAAGTGAACAAAGCCTGTACGACGGATTTCGAAAAGTTGTTTAAGAGACGACTACCTGCTTATCCCTCGGACATACCAGAAACGCAATTTCTGAATCTAGCCGTAAATATCGAAGCAAGCTCTAGGCTCTAGTTTGTAGATAATAAAGAAAGCTAAGAAGCTGAAGGCTGGAAAGTTTCTTAGGGAAGACTGGATTGCGGTTGAAATGATTAAACGCTCAGTAGATGCAAGCATAAATCTGTTGACTACGTTCTTCTCTATAATTTGGAACAGAAGAAATTCTTAAAGATTGGATAAAAGGCACTCTCGTCAAAATATTCAAAAAAGGTGACTGCAAAATGCAAACCTGGAGAAGTATTCAAGACAAGCCATTTCTAAACCTAGCCGTGTATATTGAGGCACTCTCCGGTGGGGAGATACTAAATGCGGCTAAGGTTTTTAAAAGTGACCCACGCGAATTCTAAACATGATTCTATGTTGATTTGCTCTCGTACTCACATTTCTGCATTCATTACTCTATTTACTTAGATCTAGCAAAGGCAGCATTGCCATCCCTAGTGATTTATCATTGCTTCTAGTGACTTTTTTAATTGCCTAGATAATTGTTACTGATTTTCGTGCTTTTTTAAAGCTTGTGGTTTTTTTCTAAATCTAAAGATATTCTTGATACAAAGTGTAGACTCATGATTCAACTGAATAAATCATCAAAAAGGCTAATTAAAAGAAAAAAGAAATAAAAGAGGTCCATTACAATTAATACAATCCTTGCCCTGAGGGGTTGTGGAGGGGGGTTTTCATCCGCAAAGATCTAATTTCCAGAATTTTCAACTACGTTAAACAAAATGGCTGTCTAAAATTTTTTATTGGATGCGTGAAAAAGTGGACTTGAGAGGGAAGTTTGTTGCCCTCCAATCACTTTCAACTATTAAAAAGGGCACTAGCTCTTTAAATTCCCAATTAAATGGGTCCCTTTTGAAGTTTCTACGACGAAGATTTCTATAAGATAGTTTATTTGATTGGGTATGCTTGGGAGAATAGTGGGCGTGGTTGGGGTATTAGTTGCTCAATACCCCTCAATAGGTTGAGCTACAGGAAATATCACTCCGGTTGAATGTGGGCTGCCTTTCGACTATTAAATAGGTCACTGGCCATTTCAATTTATAATCGAATTAAATCTTTTTGAAGTTTCTACGACAACACTTTCTATAAAAACATTATATACACCAAGGGCATAACTTACCACCCTTGCCCTGAGGGTTTTGGGGGTGGGAGGTCGTCATCCTCAAAGATCTAATTTCCAAAATTTTCAACTGCGGTAAACAAAATGGCTTTCTAAAAATTTTGATTGGATGTGTTTGGGTAAAAAGTGGAATTGAAAGGGAGGTTTGTTGCCCTCCAATCACTTTCGACTATTAAAAAGGGCACTAGCTCTTTAAATTTCCAACCAAATGAGACTTTTTTGAAGGTTCTACGACAAAGTTTACTATAAAAAAGTTTATTTGAATGGATATGCTGATCTCCGGCGGTGCTGATCTCCGTTTCGTGGCTCTTCAGCCAGGAAGTACAATGGGGGGCTGGGAGCCAGTGATCCTGTGCTTTCACACACCCTTCCTGCCTACCTTCCCCAGATTTCTCTACGCAGAGAGCAACCCTCCAAGAGGGTTAGGCATAGCTAGTTCAACACTTTGATCACTTTTAACTCTTCAAAAAGTAATAGAAGTTTCAGTATCCAATTGAATGAACCCCCTCTAAAGTTAAGACGGCTAACCCTTACAAAGAAACCACAATTGTAAATGATGGGCAACTTGCAAAAGTTGCCAATCGATGGGCAATTTGAATTTTGGACTATTTTGAACAAAATAGCTGTTTCAATGTTTAATTGGATACGTTTGGAAATAAGCACGGGGAGGGAGGGGATTCTTTTTACAGACTAATTCTTTTGGCTTGTAAAAAAGCCAATAGAAATTGTTGTTTCTAATCAAGTTAGCCTTCTTTAGAGTTTATACAACCAAACGTTCTAGATAAACTATATATGTTCCCCATGGGTAACTAGAATAATTTGTAGTCCTTTCCTCGGGGGTTAGATGGGAGGGGTGACAAATCCAAAACCATTGTTATTTGATATTTCTACTATTGTGAACACCGTGTCTATCTCAAAATTTTGATCTGATACGTTAGGAGCAAAAAGAACTTGGATCTCCAAGTGGTAACCTTAGGAATCCTCAGAGGAAT
The DNA here is from genome assembly GCF_049724085.1 of Artemia sp. Qi Xiang Cuo. Lineage (NCBI taxonomy): Eukaryota > Metazoa > Arthropoda > Branchiopoda > Anostraca > Artemiidae > Artemia > Artemia sp. Qi Xiang Cuo. The sequence goes on along the minus strand of NC_142806.1, from coordinate 63,279,411 downwards.
TCCACCTGGCTCAATGAGTTTTGACGCTTTAGAATTCCTTGCTCAGTGAGGTTGAGCGTCTACCATAAAGCTATTTTAACGGTATCCCTATCATAGGCAGCATGCTAGCGCTGCCTAAGTAATGAAGGATGTGGGCACAATATGTTTTTTTTCTCTATACTCGGGCACTTCGTATTGAAGGAGTCGTTGTAGAAACTTCAAAAAGGGCTCATTCGAATGGAAATTGGAGTGGCTAGCGCTCTTTTTAATATTCAAAAGTGATTGGAGGGCAACGAGTCCGCACCCCCACGCCCATCATTACCCTAAATACGTTCAATCAAAATGTTTAGATAGCCATTTTGTTCAGCGTAGTTGATTTCCAGATAAAAATTACTTTTTGAGATGGACACTCCCCCACAACCCATGGGGCAAGGGATTTAAGTTTTGCCCAGAGGGCATATAAGGTTTTTGTAGAAGGTGTTGTCGTAGAAACTTCAAAAAAGGCTCATCTGATTGGAAATTCAAAGGGCTAATTGCACTTTTTAATAGTCGAAAGTGATTGGAGGGCAACTAGCCACCCCTCCACGCCCATCATTCCCCCAAATTTATCCAATCAAAATTTTGAGATAGCTATTTTGTTCAGCGTAGTTTAATTCCAAATAGAAAATATATTTTAGTGGAGGACACTCCCCCACAACCCTCTGGGCAAGGGTTTTAAATTATGTCCTGGGGGCATATAAGGCTTTTATAAAAGGCGTTGTCGTAGAAACTACAGAAAAGGCTCATTCGATTGGAAATTCAAAGGGCTAGTGCACTTTTTAACAGTCGAAAGTGATTGGAGGACAACTAGCCCCCCAAGCCCATCGTTCCCCCAAATACATCCAATCAAAATTTTGAGGGAGCCATTTTGTTCAGAGTAGTGTATTTCCGAATAGCAAATGTGTTTTAGTGGAGGACACTCCCCCACAACCCTTGGGAAAGGGTTTTAAATTATGCCCTAGGGGGCATATAAGGTTTTTATAGAAGGTGTTGTCGTAGAAAGGTCAAAAAAGGCTCATTCGATTGGTTCAAAGGGCTAGTGCACTTTTTAATAGTCAAAAGGGATTGGAGGGCAACTACCCGCCCCCCCCCCCTGATCGCGCCCATCATTCCCCCAAATACATCCAATCGAAATTTTGATATAGCCATTTTATTCAGCGTAGTTGATTTCCAGATAGAAAATATCTTTTTGAGAAGGACACTCCCCCAAAACCCTCGGGGCAAGGGTTTTAAGTTATGCCCTTTGGAAATATAAGGTTTTTATAAAAGGCGTTGTCGTAGAAACTTCAAAAAGGTTCATTCGACTGAAAATTCAAAGGGCTAGTGCCCGTTTTAATAGTCGAAAGAGATTGGATGGCAACTAGCGACCCCCCCCCTGCACCCATTATTCCTCCAAACATATCCAATCAAAATTTTGAGATAGCCATTTTGTCCACCCTAGTTGATTTCCAGATAGAAAATATGTTTTTGAGGAGGACACTTCCCTACAACCCTCAGGGCAAGGGTTTTAAGTTATGCCCTGGGGGCATATGAGGTTTTTATAGAAGGCATTGTCGTAGAAACTTCAAAAAAGGCTCATTCGATTGGAAATTCAAGTCACTAGTACGCTTTTTAATAGTCAAAAGTGATTGGAGGGCAACTAGCCCCCTCCCCTACGCCCCTTATTCCCCCAAACACATCCAATTAAATTTTTGAGATAACCTTTTTGTTCAGCGTAGTTGATTTCCACATAGAAAATTTGTTTTTGAGGAGGACACTCCACCACAAATCTCAGAGCAAGGGTTTTAAGTTATGCCCTGGGGGCATATAAGGTTCTTATAGAAGGCGTTGTCGTAGAAACTTCAAAAAAGGCTCATTTGATTAGGAATTCAAAGGGCTAGTACACTTTTAATAGTCGAAAGTGATTGGTCAACTAGCTCCCCACGCCCATCATTCCCCCAAATACATCCATTCAAAATTTTGAGATAGCCATATTGTTCAGAGTAGTTTATTTCCAAATAGAAAATATCTTTTATTATTATTATTATTATTTATTGGAAAACCCGTCATACAAAAAAGGAAAAGACGGAGCAATAAGAAAAACAAAAAAAAAGCAATACACATAAACTTAGGAGTTATACATGTGGTTTATAGTGACGAACGCTGGATGTATGATCTAAATCAGCACTTAGAACAAATTACACAAAACGAGAAAGAAAAACACAATTATATAATGCTCTGTAGGTACGCGACATGTTTCTTTTCTTTTGTTAGGCTCCTAAATACTGAACAAAAATAAATAATATGAACATCATTGAATCAAGCCGTAAATGGTAAAAAAAAACAAAAAAAAAACAGAGTGAACCAACAAAAGTGAATTAAAAAAATATATACAGTAGATATTCATTTTAACTAGTGTAAATATGACAAGAAACGGTAAAAAAACAGTTAAACGACATTTGCGCCCGCTGGTCTTGAACTCAGATCACTCTCAACAAATGATTCATTTTCTCCGATATACATAAATAACAGAAACAAGGAAATTATTCAATCACGGATCCCTTTACAACTTTACTTAAAGCAATATGATTAAAAGAACCGATAATTAATAAAAAAAAACTATTATTAGTAATATACTCAATATATTATCAAAAGAAAAATTGACACCAAAATTGAGAATAACCAGCGTCATTTAAATTGGACTCATACGAAAAGAGACTAAATCATCAGTCAGTTTAAAAACTGCAACAATTACACTAAGCGCTAAAACAAACACTTAAAAAAATAAATAAAAAAACACAACAAATACATCTCAACTAATGGGCCAATACTGACGACCAGGGATGATTCAACTTCATTAAACGGGAATTATAAGCACGAATTTGCTTTTCCACAGCTATAATGGGGTCGGCGATGCTGAATTTTCTAATCAGATAAGAATTGCGCGTCCAAGAGGGAAAAAGTTAAAGATATTTTGCGAACCGGAAGAAAACTGAACGAATTTTTAACTTGTCAGAATTTGTGAGCATTTTCCAAAACGGTGATATGTTCAAATAATGTGGTAGAGCGACAGAGCTAAAAAGTTTCGAGAGAAGATGGCGGTTGAACCCTAACTTATTAGTTACAAAATAAGCATATGATATCCCAACTCTACGCTCAATGTGAGCAATTAATAGTTGTCGCGTGTGCATTACTGACGAACCAATGGGAAGACCGAGGTAGGTGATATAATCTACTGGCTTAATCCTACTATTTCCGAGAGGAATATCCCTAGGTGACACTTGCTTCGAGTTGAAGAATACAACTTCGGACTTTTCAGTATTGAACTGAAGACCTAGTTTCGCATACTCAGATTGTAGCGTTGCGAAAATCTCGCTTATGCGCTGGAAAGTGCGGCTCACATTCAGAATGTCGTCTGCATAACATACGAGAGATAAATCAAGACCGGCAAAGATGAATGATGTGGGAACAGCTGACTGTGCATGAAGAACTCCATGATTGAAGAGTGAAGGGGAAGAAACAGCACCTTGACGGGTACCTTTTTCGACATTGACAAAAATATTAGGGGTTGATGCATAGACTTGAGAGCCGTCAACTTTAGCCAATGGGTGAAGTATTAGGCGAACTTTAAGACGATAATACATGTCTCGAAGGGCTCTGATATATGAGGGGCACACTCCAAGTTTTCTGCATGGAGTAGTATAGTGGCGTGAATGAGAGAGTCGAACGCTTTACGAACATCCTGCCCAGCCAACACGAAAGTTTCACTTGGTGCATCAGCATCGATCAATGCGTTCGCGACCACCGACAAAGCGTGGGCACAACCAAGACGTGGCTGGAATCCAAATTGGTTAGGTGGAACATAGCATTTTGCGTTCAGTTGGTCAATGAACAGAAGTTCAAAAAGCTTACAGAAGATAGTAGCCCCTGTTATAGGGCGGAAGGACGAGCACTGGGTTGTGAGTTTACCTTTCTTTGGAATTGGATTGAGATCTCCGATTGAGAAAGAAGACGGTACAACTCCTTGGGTAACAATCATCTGCATCAAAAGAGCAATATGGTCTACCATTAGCTCGCTTCCATCCAGAATGTGAAGAGTGCTTATTTTATCGGTGCCAGAAGATTTCTTTCGCTTTAGGCGTTGGATTGCTCGCAGTACAGAATCAGCTGAAACAACAAAATTGTCGGTTGGACACCTAGACATAAATTTATCAAGCTTATCTTCATATTCGGACTGTAGGGCGGCATCTGGTGGGGAGAATTCAGCAGAGAAGTATGAATTCCATTTGGAATCAGGAATAACTTGGGCAGATAGGTGGGCCCTAGGAGGATCTCCTGATACATTTCTCCAGAAGGAAGGTTGGGACAGAGAAGCTTGCTGGGAAGTCTTATCAACTATCTGCTTCATGTGGATACATAGTTCTCTTGCAAACTTTCTTTTGGTAGAAAGACAAATGTCAGAAACCCAGCCAGAGCGAGGACGGTCGCACTGGAGCCACAAATGGTACCAAAATTCGGATTTTCTCCAAGCTTCAACTAGGCTCAGATTACCGGACCAGTGCTTTGTGACACCCCGGTGTATACGTTTAAGAGGTATACTGGCTTTTTCTGCGCATCGCAGAGCATGGCAAATTTGTGCAAGATCTAGTAACATCCGAAATTATCCGTGTATCTATCAACATCCGTATTTCATTTGCATCAACTTGCGGATTTTCCATGAGCAGCTGGAACGGAACATGAATTTTATGAAGGACAGAATTAGTTACTGCAGCAAAAAGGTCATCTTGGATATTTTCCCAATCCCTGTAAAATTGGGCGTGGGGCTGATGTGGTTGTTTAGTGGGAGTAGACTGAGCAGAGGAACAATAAATAGATGCAGATATTGGAAGGTGGTCTGATAGTTGGAAATCAGTAACGACGTGAACAGGTGACTTTTGGAGATTTATAGAAGAAACTGCATGGTCAAGGTTCGATACATCACTTGAATGGTGTGTGTAAGTGTAATCAAGATCTTTCGGCAATATCCTAAGCCAATCGTCAAAATACCAGACAAAATAGAAGTACGTAATAACGAGGCGTCAGTTAAATTACAGTTAAAATCTCCTATAATAATTCAACACTTACCTAACAGGTGAATCTTTGAATGGCAAGACCCTAATTTCTGAAACGCAAAAGTAAATAAAAGTTTTGATTGGTCATTGCGGTACTCTGTCGGGAGATAAGACGTTTACGATAACATACTCTTTTACACAGACAGCGAGAAAAAAAAATCACATGAATAAAAAATATTTAAGTGACATAGAGATCTAACAAGCATCATGATATAACCCGAGGGGTGATTACTGGAAGTGGATCACTTAGCAGGCATTAAGTTGTCACCAAAACTACTGCAAGTTTTCAGACGGCCTAAACTATGACTCGTTAAAAAATGTTCTTGCAAGCACAATACGTCACAGTTCGAAAGCAAACCTTTTATCACAGGAAGTTTGACTAAAAGTTCACCATTAATATTCCACGAAAGTACAGCTTGCGTAGTAGTAGACACATCCATATCATACCGTGGGCTTTGCTAGTTGACTGTTGTTATTAGGACACTTTACACTGTAATAAGTATGGCCGGCAACTTTACATTCTAGACAGAACATTTTTTCCAAACACGGAGAGGCACTGTTTGAGGTGTGATCGCATGATCCACAGCGAGAGCAGAGGGCCCGATTAGAGATTTGCTAGGCCGGATGCCCAGTCTTATGACACGAGAAACAACGCTTTGGGAGATATACAAATGCTTGTACAGAAAGCTTTTCGTAGCCAACTTTCACATACACTTTCAAGAGCTGATCCAGGTTTTGTTTCGACTCAAAGTAGACCTTGAACACTCGGGACTTTCCGCACTGTGAAGCTTTCACGCAGTTTGGTACAAGAGATTTTACTTGATTCTCCTCGTATTTGATCGGTACACCTTTCAGGATCCTTATAAACAGTGGAGATTTCACACTCACCGAGATACCTGAGGTACTGTTTTTAGCCTTTTCGGCAATTTTTTTCGCTGCACGCTTTGTTTAACAACAAGTTTTCATTCCGAAGCCGATTTTTTAAGTTCACATATTTCACCTGAGGCCTCAGGGCAAAGTTTATCGACGAAGTCCTTACGAGCATTAGGTGAGGTCAGGTTTGCAGGACAGTTTTTTAATATAACGGCAAACGTAGGAGCTGGGGCAGGGTTAATTGTTTCGTTGGTATCAATTCTGGCTGGCCAAACAGGGTCTGAATGCGTCGCATTCTCTAAAAAGCAGTCAATTTTCCGAGAGAGTTCATTATCTTTCGAGACTAAAGTAGCCGAGACTGCCTCCCCGATTGTTGGTGTTTCGGAAGGTGAGAATATAACAAAAGTGGGAACAGGAAAATTATCCTTTGCCACCTGATTTAACTGTTTACAAATGTCAAATACATTATCTTCATCCTTTGCATTTTACACACATCGACTCTGAATATTCAGTTCCTTATACAGAAACTCTTTAGCACTGATAATAGTACCATGATCAAAAAACTTACAGCTTTTCCGATAATCAGGTCAATTTTCGCACCATCAAGCATAGATCTCGTGACAAAGTTCAGTAACGGATTTAAAATAATCTCCGTATTTTGATCGGTCATTGCGCAGTCTAATTATCATAGCCAGGGACAGTCAAGTATTCCAGTTAAAATATATATGTAGTAGGTCAATTAATATGTAGGTCAAACAATGTAATACAAGTTCAAGGTGAACTATTTTCAAGTCCAAATCTGATTATGAAATTAATTCAATAAAAACCATAAGGAATCATATATTTCTTACTGTTTTACTGTATGAATGAGATTATATACAAAAAATAGGTGTTTTCAGTATGAACTCTCAATGTCGACTGACGCTCTCCCAGTAGTGGAGAACGCTCCCCCACAACCCTCGGGGAAACGGTTTTGAATTATGCCCTGGGGGGATATAAGGTTTTTATAGAAGGTGTTCAAAAAAGGCTCAATCGATTGGAAATTCAAAGGGCTAATGCACTTTTTAATAGTCGAAAGTGACTGGAGGGCAACTATCCCCCACCCTCACCACGCCCATGATTCCCCCAAACACATCCAATCAAAATTTTTGATATAGCCATTTTATTCAGCGTAGTTGATTTCCAGATAGAAATTATCCTTTTGAGAAGGATCCCCCCCACAGTCCTCAGGGCAAGGGTTTTAAGTTATGCCCTGGAAGCATATGAGGTTCTTATAGAAGGTGTTGTTGTATAAACTTCAAAACAGGCTCATTTGATTTGAAATTCAAAGTGTTAGCACCCTTTTTATTAGTCGAAAGTGATTGAAGGGCAACTAGCCCCCTCCCCCACACCAATCATTCCCCCAAACACATCCCATCAAAATTTTTAGATAGCTGTTTTGTTCTACAAAAATGATTTCCAGATAAAAAAAATATTTTCGAGGAGGACACTCCCCCACAAACTAAGGGGCAAGGGTTTTAACTTATGCCTTGAAAAAAGACTCATTCGATTGGAAATTCAAAGGGCTAATGCACTTTTAATAGTCGATAGTAATTGGAGGGCCACTAGCCCCCCCCCCTCCACGCCAATCATTCCCCCAAATACATCCAATCACAATTTTTAGATAGACATTTTGTTCAGTGTAGTTTATTTCCAGATTCAAAATATCTTTTAGGGGAGGACACTCCCCCAAAACCATCGGGGCAAGGATTTTAAATTATGCCCTAGGGGCATATAAGGTTTTATAGAAAACGTTGTCATAGAAACTTCATTTCAATGGAAATTAAAAGGACTAGTGCACTAATTTAATAGTCGAAAGTGATTTGAGGGCAACTAGCCACCCCCCCCCCCACGCCCATCATTCCCCCCAACACATCCAATCAAAAATGATATAGCCATTTTATTCAGCGTAGTTGTTTTCCAGATAGAAAACATGTTTTTGAGGAAGACACTCCCCCACAACCCTAGGGGCAAGGGTTTGAAATTATGCCCTGGGGTCATATAAGGTTTTTATAGAAGGCGTTGTCGTAGAAACTTCAAAAAAGGCTCATTCGATTACAAATTTAAAGGGATAGTGCCCGTTTTAATAGTCGAAAGGGATTTGAGGGCAACTAGACCCCCCCCCCCACGCCCATCATTCCTCCAAAAATATCCAATCAAAATTTTGAGATAGCCATTTTGTCCAGCGTAGCTGATTTCCAGATAGAAAATATGTTTAAAATATGAGGACACTTTTCTACAACCCTCAGGGCAATGATTCTAAGTTATGCCCTGGGGGCATATGAGGTTTTCATAGAAGGCGTTGCCGTAGAAACTTCAAAAAAGGCTCATTCGATTTGAAAATCAATCCGCTAGTACCCTTTTTATAGTCGAAAGTGATTGGAAGGCAACTAGCCCCCTCCCCCACGCCTATCATTTCCCCAAACACATCCAATCAAAATTTTGAGATAACCATTTTGTTCAGTGTAGTTGATTTCCACATAGAAAATTTGTTTTTGAGGAGGACAATCCCCCACAACCCTCAGGGCAAGGGTTTTAAGTTATGCCCTGGGGGCATATAAAGGCTTTTATAGAAGGGGTTGTTGTAGAAACTTCAAATGAGGCTCATTCGATTGGAAATTCGAAGGGTCAGTACCCTTTTTAATAGTCGAAAGTGATTTGAGTGCAACTAGCCCCCTCCCCTCACACCCTTCTACCTTTTCGCAAAACACATTCAATCAAAATTTTTAGTTAGCCATCTTATTCAACGTAGTTAAAAGTTTTGGAAATTAGGTCCATAAGGATGAAAACCCCTCCCCCCACAGCCCTCAGGGAAGGGGTAGTAAGTTATGTCCCGGGGGCATTTTAATTTTTTATTGAAAGTGTTGTCGTAGAAACTTCAAAAAGTATCATTGAATTTGAAATTGAAAGGGCTAGTGCCTTTTTGAATAGTTAAAAGTGATTTGATAGCGACTAACACCCCTCTCACGCCCACCATTTTCCCAAACACATCCAATCAAAATTTTGAGATATCCATTTTGTTCAACGTAGTCGAAAGTTTTGGAAATTCGGTATCTTCAGATGATAGCCCCTTCAGAGCCCTCAGTGCAAGGGCTGTAAGTTATGCCTTGGGGGTATATAAGGTTTATATAGAAAATTGTTGTATATGATTTATAGAATAGATTTTATTCCCCCTCAAATCGAATTTTTATATGTTTAAAAACTAAATGTTGACCTAAGATTCAATCAAAATGCACTGTGATACTGCTAATTCCCAATAAGGCATCTCAGCAGTATCCCAAGAACTACTGAGGGTATTATGTTCAAACGTTTGGGGCTACCTCTGCTCTTAAAATTTAACCAAATTCAAATAGAGTAAGTGTATCAAAGCTATCAAAGAAAGTAAACAGATTTTTTCGTGTGAATAGTATCAAGTTTACATTACAGATCAATTAGAGGAGTTATGAAACTAAATTAAACAGTACTATTTGTGTCCAGATTTTTAAAAGGGTGTATGCTGTTAAAAATTGCTGAAAATTTTTCTCTGGCATATAAAAAGCAGGTCAAACTTTAAAGTCTTAAATAACGAAAAGATTTAAAGTATTATTTTCTTTTTCCCCGAAAAGACTATGTCAATATAAATTAACAGAAATTAGTTAAAAAAAACTTTTTGCATTAAATAAGTTTTTCAAAGAAAAGTAATAACTCTATTAAACAAAAAAATGAGCAAAACTAAAATCAAATAATTTACAAAGCGTGAAACTACCACAGATCATTATTGATAAATAAATGAAACCCAAAACGAACAGAAATTACAATAATTAACAGACTCAAACTCAAAACGAGCAGAAATTAACATAAGTTGGGCGCAAAATCCCTCTGCCTTCCTAAGGCCAGGACAAAGTTTGCACTTTACTGAAAAAATAATAATGAATGTGCATTGTCAGTTTAATTTGCATTTACTGATATTTAGTAGTCAAAATGTTAATATTATTTGATTTATGAAAGTTATAAAAGTAAAGATATTTATACATCCTATATACATTAGACATTTATTCCACATAGGATGCATAAATTTCTTTACTTTTATATCTTTCGTAAATCAAATAATATTAACATTTTGATTACTAAATATCAGTAAATGTATATTAAACTGACAATGCATATTCATTTGTATTGTTTCAGTAAAGTACAATTTTTGTCCTGGCCTTGGAAGGGCATAGGGATTTTGCACCCGATTATGTTAATTTCTGCTTGTTTTGAGTTTGAGTCTGTTAATTATTGTAATTTCTATTTGTTTTGGGTTTCATTTATTTATCAATAATGATTTGTGGTAGTTTCACGCTTTGTAAATTATTTGATTTTAGTTTTGCTCATTTATTTGTTTAATGGAGTTCTTACTTTTCTTTGAAAAACTTATTTAATGGAAAAAGTTTTTTTTAAATTAATTTCTGTTCGTTTTATATTGACATAGTCTTTTCATGGAAAAAGAAAATAATACTTTTCGTTTTTAAAACTTTATTGTTTGACCTGCTTTTTGTATGCCGGAAAAAAATTTCAGCAATTTTTAACAGCACCCACCCTTTTAAAAATCTGGACACAAATAGTACTGCTTAATTTAGTTTCATAACTCCTCTAATTGACCCGTAATGAAAAACTTGACACCATTCGCAAAAAAAAAATTTGTTTACTTTCTTTGACAGCTTGGATACGCTTACTCTATTTGGATTTGGTTAAATTTTAAGAGCAGAGGTAGTCCCAAACGTTTGAACATAATACCCTCAGTAGTTCTTGGGATACTGCTGAGATGCCTCATTGGGGATTAGCATTATCACAGTGCATTTTTGTTGAATGTTAAGTCATCATTTACTTTTTAAACATATAAGTTTGGATTTGAGGGATTCTAAAATCTATTCTATAAATCATATACAACAACTTTCTATATAAACCTTATATGGCCCCAGGGCATAACTTACAACCCTTTCACTAAGGGCTCTGAGGGGGTTATCATCCTAAGAAACCTAATTTCCAGAACTTTCAACTACGTTGAACAAAATGGATATCCCGGAATTTTGATTGGATGTGTTTAAGAAAATGGTGGGCGTGAGAGGGGCGTTAGTCGCAATCCAATCACTTTCCACTATTAAAACGGGCACTAAGCCTTTTATTTTTCAATCGAATGAGCCTTTTTTGAAGTTTATAGGACAATGCTTTCTATAAAAACCTTATATGCCCCCAGGGCATAACTTGAAACCCTTGCCCCAAGGATTGTGGGGGGGGGGGTGTCCTTCTCAAAAAGATATTTTATATCTGGAAATCAACTACGCTGAGTAAAATGGCTATATCAAAATTTGGATTGGAGGTGTTTGGGGGATGGTGGGGCGTGGTGGGGAGGGGGATAGCTAGTTGCCCTCCAATCACTTCCGACTATTGAAAAGCGCACTAGCACTGTGAATTTCCAATCGAATGAACCTTTTTTGAAGTTTCTACGACAACACCTTCTATAAAAACCTTATATACCCCCTGGGCATAACTTAAACCCTTGCCCTGAGGGTTTTGGGAGAGTTTCCTCCACAAAAAGATATTTTGAATCTGAAAATAAACTACGCTGAGCAAAATGGCGATCTAAAATTTTTATTGGATCTTTTTTGGGGAATGATAGGCGTGGGGGAGGGGGCTAGTTGCCCTCCAATCACTTTCGACTAATAAAAAGGGTATTAGCTCTTTGAATTTCAAATCAAATGAGCCTGTTTTGAAGTTTCTACAACAAAGCCTTCTATAAGAACCTCATATACCCCCATTGCATAACTTAAAACCCTTGCCCTGAGGGTTGTAGGGAAGTGTCCTCCTCAAAAACATATTTCCTATCTGGAAATCAAATACGCTGGACAAAATGGCTATCTCAAAATTTTGATTGGATGTGCTTAGAGGAATGATGAGCAAGGGGGGGGGCTAATTGCCCTCCAATCATTTTCGACTATTAAAAGGACACTAGCCCTTTGAATTTTAAATCGGATGAGCCTTTTTTGAAGTTTCTACGACAACACCTTCTATAAAAATCATATATGCTCCCAGGGCATAACTTAAATCCCTTGCCCTGAGGGTTTTGGGGGAGTGTTCTCCAATAAAATATATTTTGGATCTGGAAATAAACTACGCTGAGCAAAATGGCTATCTAAAAATTTTGATCGGATTTATTTGAGGAAATGATAGGCGTGGAGGGGGGCCTAGTTGCCCTCCAATCACTTTAGACTATTAAAAGTGCATTAGGCCTTAGAATTTCTAACCGAATGAGCCTTTTATGAAGTTTTTACGAAAACGTCTTCTATAAGAACCTCATATGCCCTCAAGGCATAACTTAAAACCCTTGCTCCGTGGGTTGTGGGGGAGTGTCCTCCTCGAATTTTGATTGGATGTTTTTGATTGGATGTGTTATGGGGAATTATTGCTGTGGGGGAGGGGGCTATTCTCCCTCCAATCACTTTCGACTAATAAAAAGGGTTCTAGCACTTTAAATTTCAAATCGAGTGAGCCTGTTTTGAAGTTTCTACAACAACGCCTTCTATAAGAACCTCATATGCCCCCAGGGTATAACTTAAAACCCTTGCCCTGAGGGTTGTAGGGAAATGTCCTCCTCAAAAACATATTTTCTATCTGGAAATCAACTTGCTGGACAAATGACTATTTCAAATTTTGATTGGATGTGTTTAGAGGAATGATGGGTGCAGGGGAGGGGGTTAATTGCCCTACAATCACTTTCGACTATTAAAACGGGCACTAGAACTTTTATTTTTCAATCGAATGAGCCTTTTTTGAAGTTTATATGACAATGCTTTCTATAAAAACCTTATATGCCCCCAGGGCATAACTTAAAACCCTTGCCCCAAGGATTGTGGGGGGGGTTTCCTTCTCAAAAAGATATTTTCTATCTGGAAATCAACTACGCGGAGTAAAATGGCTATATCAAAATTTGGATTGGATGTGTTTGGGGGAATGATGAGCGTGGTTGGGAGGGGGGCTAGTTGCCCTCCAATCACTTCCGACTATTGAAAAACGCACTAGCGCTGTGAATTTCCAATCGAATGAACCTTTTTTGAAGTTTCTACGACAACACCTTCTATAAAAACTTTATTTGCCCCCTGGGCATAACTTAAACCCTTGCCCTGAGGGTTTTGGGGGAGTATCCTCCACTAAAAGATATTTCGAATCTGGAAATAAACTACGCTGAGCAAAATGGCGATCTAAAAATTTTTATTTGATCTTTTTGGGGGAATGATAGGCGTGGGGGAGGGGACTAGTTGCCCTCCAATCACTTTTGACTAATAAAAAGGGTAGTAGCTCTTTGAATTTCAAATCGAATGAGCCTGTTTTGAAGTTTCTACAACAAAATCTTCCATAAGAACCTCATACACCCCCATTGCATAACTTAAAACCCTTGCCCTGAGGGTTATAGGGAAGTGTCCTCCTCAAAAACATATTTTCTATCTGGAAATCAACTATGCTGGACAAAATCTCTATCTCAAAATTTTGATTGGATTTGTTTGGAGGAATGATGAGCGCGGGGAGGGGGGCTAATTGCCCTCCAAACACTTTCGACTATTAAAAGGGCACTAGCCCTTTGAATTTTAAATCGGATGAGCCTTTTTTGAAGTTTCTATGACAACACCTTTTATAAAAACCTTATATGTCTCCAGGGCATAACTTAAAACCCTTGCCCCGAGGATTGTGGGGGGGGGTTGTCCTTCTCCAAAAAATATTTTCTATCTGGAAATCAAGTATGCTGAATAAAATGGCTATATCAAAATTTGGATTGGATGTGTTTGGGGGATTGATGGGCTTGGTGGGGGGGGGGGGCTAGTTTCCCTCCAATCACTTTTGACTATTGAAAAGTGCAGTAACCCTTTGAATTTCCGATCGAATGAACCTTTTTTGAAGTTTCTACGACAACACCTTCTATAAAAAACCTTATATGCCCCCAGGGCATAATTTAAAACCCTTTCCCCGAGGGTTGTGGGGGAGCATCCTCCACTAAAAGATATTTTCTATCTGGAAATCAACTACTCTGAACAATATGGCTATCTTAAAATTTTGATTGGATGTATTTGGGGAATGATGGGCGAGGGGGACTAGTTGTCCTACAATCACTTTCGACTATTAAAAAGTGCACTAACTCTTTGAATATTCAATTGAATATGCCTTTTTTTTAAGTTTCCTGTACAACACCTTCTATAAAAACCTTATATACCCCCAGGGCATAACTTAAAACCCTTGCCCTGAGGGTTGTGGGGGAGTGCCCTCCTCAAAAAGAAATTTTCTATGTGGAAATCAACTACGCTGAACAAAACAGTTATCTCAAAAATTTGATTGGATTTGTTTGGGGGAATAAGGGGCGTGGGGAGCGGGCTAGTTGCCCTCCAATCACTTTCAACTATTAAAAAGGGTACTAGTCCTTTGAACTTCCAATCGACTGAGCCTGTTTTGAAGTTTCTACGACAACGCCTTTTATAAAAACCTCATATGCCCCCAGGGCAGAAATTAAAACCCTTGCCCTGATGGTTGTAGGAAAGTTTTCTCCTTAAAAACATATTTTTTATCTGGAAATAAACTACGGTGTACAAAACAGCTATCTCAAAATTTTGATCGGATGTGTTTGGAGGAAAAATTGGCGCAGGGGGGGGGGTGGGGATGGGTCTAGTTGCCATCCAATCTATTTCGACTTGTAAAACGGGCACTAGCCCTTTGAATTTTCAATCAAATGAGCCTTTTTTGAAGTTTCTACGACAACACCTTCTATAAAAACCTTATATGCCCCCAGGGCATAATTTAAAACCCTTTCCCCGAGGGTTGTGGTGAGCGTCCTCCACTAAAAGATATTTTGTATTTGGAAATAAACTACTCTGACTACTCTCATACTAATCTGTGGGGGGAGGGATTGTCATTCTTATGGACCTAATTTCCAAAACTTTTAACTACGTTGAATAAGATGGCTATCTAAAAATTTTGATTGAATGTGTTTTTGGAAAAGATAGGCGAGAGAGTGGGGTTAGTTGCCCTCAAATCACTTTTGACTATTAAAAAGAGCACTAGTCCTTTCAATTTCAAGTTGAATGAGCCCTTTTTCAAGTCTCTACGACAAAGATTTCAACAAAAACCTTATATTCCCCAAGGACATAACTTAAAACCCTTGCCCCGAGGGTTTTGGGGGAGTGTCCTTCTCAAAAAGACATTTTCTATCTGGAAATCAACTACGCTGAATAAAATGGCTACATTAAAATTGCGATTAGATGTGGTTGGGGGAATGGAGGGCGTGGGGGGGGGGATAGTTGCCCTCCAATTCCTTTCGACTATAAAAAAGTGTACTAGCCCTTTGAACCAATCGAATGAGCCTTTTTTGACTTTTTTACGACAACACTTTCTATAAAAACCTTATATACCCCCAGGGCATAATTAAAAACCCTTTCTCCAAGGGTTGTTGGGAAATGTCCTCCACTAAAAGATATTTTCTATTTGGAAATAAACTACTCTGAAAAAAATGGCTATCCACAAAATTTTGATTGGAATTATTTGGAGGAACAATGGGCGTGGGGGGCTAGTTGTCCTCCAATCACTTTCGACTATTAAAAAGTGCACTAGACCTTTAAATTTCCAATCGAATGAGCCTTTTATGAAGTTTCTACGACAACACCTTCTATAAAAACTTTATATGCCCCCAGGGCATAATTTAAAACCCTTGCCCAAAGGGTTGTTGGGGAGTGTGCTTCACTAAAAGATATTTTCTATTTGGAAATAAACTACGCAAACAAAATAGCTATATCAAAATTTTGATTGGATGCATTTGGAGGAATGATGGGTGTAGGGGGGGGGGCTAGTTGCCCTCCAATCACTTTCGACTATTAAAAAGGGCAATTATCCCTTTGAATTTCGAATCAGATGAGCCTTTTTTGAAGTTTCTACTACAACATCTTCTATAAAAACCTTATATGCCCTCAGGGCAATACTTAGAACCCTTGCCCCGTGGGTTGTGGGGGAGTGCCCATCTCAAAAAGTTATTTTTTTATCTGGAAATCAACTACGCTGAACAAAATGGCTATCTTAAAAATTTTGATTGGACGTGTTTAGGGTAATGATGGGCTTGGGGGGGGGGGTGCGGGCTCGTTGCCCGTCAATCACTTTCGACTATTAAGAAGAGCACTAGCCACTCCAATTTCTAATCGAATGAGCCCTTTTCGAAGTTTCTACGACGACTCCTTCGATACGAACCGCCCAAGTACGGAGAAAAAAGCACATTGTGCCCACATCGTTCTTTACTTAGGCAGCGTTATCGAGCTGCCTATGATGGGGATACCGTTAAAATAGCTTCATGGTAGACGCTCAACCTCGCTGAGTAATGAATTCTAAAGCGTCAAAACTAATTAGGGCAGGTAGAATTCCTCTGAGGATTCCTAAGGTAGCCACTTGGAAATCCAAGTTCTTTTTGCTCCTAACGTATCAGATCAAAATTTTGAGATAGACACGGTGTTCACAATAGTCAAAATACCAAATAACAATGGTTTTGGATTTGTCACCCCTCCCATCTAACCCTCGAGGAAAGGACAATAAATTATACTAGTTACCCATGGGGAACATATATAATTTATATAGAAAATGTGGTTGTATAGACTCTAAAGGAGGGTAACTTGATTGGAAACAACAATTTCTATTGCCTTTTTTACAAGCCAAAAGAATTAGTCTGTAATCAGAACCCCCCCTCCATCCCCCGTGCTTGTTTCCAAACGTATCCAATTAAACACTGAAACAGCTATTTTTTTCGAAATAGACCAAAATTCAAAGTGCCCATCGATGGGCAACTTTAGTAAGTTGCCCATCATTTGCAAGTGAGGTTTCTTTGTAAGGGCTAGTCGTATTAACTTTAGAGGGGGTTTATTCAATTGGAAACTAAAACTTCTATTACTTTTTGAAGAGTTGAAAGTCATCAAAGTGTTGAACTAGCTATGCCTAACCCTCTTAGAGGGTTGCTCTCTGTGTAGAGAAATCTGGGGAAGGTACGCAGGAAGGGTGTGTGAAAGCACAAGATGACTGGCTCCCAGCCCCCCCATTGTACTTCCTGGCTGAAGAGCCACAAAACTGTGATCAGCACCGCCGGTTTGGACCTTAAGGGTCTACGGCCGTTATACTTACTTACTTACTTGCCTAACCCTCTTGAGACAAGATTGTCTCTTTTTGTGAAGCTTACAGGAGTCTAATCCTTAGGTCTCTTATTTCTAGTCTGACCTGGCTTTCTGCTGTATCTAGAATGAGTGCTTAACGATTTCTTACTTTGATTAATATTAATAGAAACATCAACTAACGTAAAACACCTGGACTATTATTTGCCGGGATTATTATGATTGACGTTTAGAATGTTGATATTATTTAAACATTGATATTAATTTTGACATATCTCCATACATTACGTTAACGTTGCCCAAACATTTACTTTAGGTCTGTTTCTAGGTATTGTTTTTCTGAGATTGCAAAATGTTTAAAAAAAATACAACTGTTGGGTTTTGTTACTTTTGTTTGTTTTTTCTAGGTCGTTTACTAAATGTATTATCTTTTCTCCAAAGAAAAGGTTTTCACAAATTACTTAAAAATGATATTTGCTTGTAGATAATACAGATTAATTTATTTTTATTCTTAAGTGTTCAAAAATATTAATTTAGTTACATCTATAAACATCTATAGCCTCAACATTTAATTTGCAATCAGAAGACACTAAAGAAGAAAATTTACATCAAGAACAAAAATATAAATTTCTCAAAAATATAAAAATATAAATTTCTCTTTGTATATGAGCTTTTTATCTTATTCTTAGGGTGTAGCTTTCTCAATATTTGAGCCAAGGGGTTACTCACATAAGTGTATAATACTCTAAGATTATACCAAGAAACGAAAAGTGGGCAATGGTTCGGGTTATTTCAAAGCCATTTTCTTTTGTTTGATTTGTCAATTATGTTGATATAGAGCAAAATGCAAAAATCGCCCATTTGTAGTAAATTGTCCTAATATAATTGATTTATAAAAGCTTTTTCTTATAATAAGTTTTTCAAAAACAGTAAAGAGCCTCGTTAAGCCACAAATGAACAAAAAAACATCAAATAATCTACCCAAATAACTACCACAAATCACTACCAATAGTAAAACAAAACAAAAACGAAAGGAAATCAGAGTCAATGCTATAGTACTATAGCAGCGCCTATAGTAAAAGCCACAAGGCTTGAATGTTTTATTAGTTATTTATGGTTTATTTTACACTATCAGAGTCAATGCGATAGTACTATAGCAGCGCCTATAGTAAAAGCCACAAGGCTTGAATGTTTTATTAGTTATGTATGGTTTATTTTACACTATCAGAGTCAATGCGATAGTACTATAGCAGCGCCTATAGTAAAAGCCACAAGGCTTGAATGTTTTATTAGTTATGTATGGTTTATTTTACACTATCAGAGTCAATGCTATAGCTTTGCTTATAGTAAAGGCCATACGGCTCCAATGTTTTATTGTGATTTTTTTTTCCCAAAGACACTTTATATGGAAGGGGTTGTCACAAGAACTTTAAAGGAGGCTCATTCAATTGGAAATCGAGAATTCTACTGCCCTTTTTAAGGGTCAAAAGTGATTGGAAGGCAACTAACAACCCTTCCACGCTCACCATTTCCCCAAACACATTCAATCAAAATTTTAAGATAGCCATTTTGTTCTAAATAGTTTATATCCACATCAAAATTATGTTTTTGAGAAGGACACTCCCCCCACAGCCCTCAGGGGAGGAGTTGTAAGCTATGCCCTGGGCCCATATAAGGTTTTTATTGAAAGCTTTGTCGTAGAAACTTCAAAAAAGACTCATTTGATTGGAAATTTAAAGAGCTAGTGCCCTTTTTAATAGTCGAAAGTGATTGGAGGGGAACAAACTCCCCTATCAAGTCCACTTTTTACCCAAACACATCCAATCAAAATTTTGAGAAAGTCATTTTGTTTAACGTAGTTGAAAATTCTGGAAATTATATCTTCGCGGATGACACCCCCCCCACCCCCCAACCCTCAGGGCCAGGGGTGTAAGTTATGTCCTTGGTGTATATAAGGTTTTGAATAGAAAGTGTTGTCGTAGAAACTTCAAAAATATTTAATTCGATTAGAAATTGAAATGGCCAGTGACCTTTTTAATAGTCGAAAGGGATTGGAAGGCAACTAACACCCCATCCACGCCCACTATTTTTCCAAGCATATCCAATCAAATAAACTTTTTTATAGAAAGCTTTGTCGTAGAAACTTCAAAAAGGACTCATTTGAATGGAAATTTAAAGAGCTAGTGCCCTTTTTAATAGTCGAAAAGTGATTGGAGGGCAACAAACCCCCTTCTCAAGTCCACTTTTTCACACATCCAATCAAAATTTTGAGAAAGCCATTTTGTTTAACATAGTTGAAAATTCTGAAAATTAGATCTTTGCGGATGACAACCCCCCTTCACAACCCTCAGAACAAGGGTTGTAAGTTATGCCCTTGGGGCATGTAAGGTTTTTATAGAAAGTGTTGCCGTAGAAACTTCAAAAAGAGCTAATTCGATTGGAAATTGAAATGGCCAGTGGACCTTTTTAATAGTCGAAAGAGATTGGAAGGCAACTAACACCCCATCCACGCCCACTATTTTCCCAAGCATATCCAATCAAAATTTTGAGATAGCCATTTTGTTCAACGTAGTTGGTAGTTCTGGAAATTATATATTTGAGCAGGACACTCTCCCAACAGTCTTCAGGGAAACAGTTATAAGTTATGCCCTGGGGGCATATATGGTTCTTATGGAAGGAAGGCTAGTATAAACTTCAGAGATGGCTCACTTGATTGGAAATTGAAAGTTCTAGTTCACTTTTTAAGCGTCAAAAGATATCAGAGGGTAACCCCACGCCTTTTCCTAAATGCATCCAATAAATGTTTTGAGATAGCTATTTACTTTAAAATAGTTCAAAGATCATATAGCGAAACTCAGGTGTCAACAAAACCTCCAGGGCCCGGTGGCAGGCATTGTAAATTATGCCCTAAGGGCATATATATTTCTTATGGAAGGGTTGCTCGTATAAACTTCAAAGAGGACTCATTTGATTGGAACTTGAAAATTCTAGTTTATTTTAAAGAGTCAAAAAAGATTGGACGGCACCGAATCCCCCCCCCCCTCCATGCCATTTTTTCTTCAAACCCATCAAATAAACTTTCAGATGGGGATAAATCCATTTATTTGGACAGTGAAAAACAGGTATAAAAGTCCAGATATTTCGGTCACATATAAAGCGACCGTCTTCAGTATAAATACTAAAATAACAAAATTGAAAGTAACATATTTATATGCAATAAAATAAATAACTTTTTGGGTCATTCACAAAATAAGGAACTTCCGGATTATTTACTAGATTATTTTCAAAGAGAGTTCATTGACAAATTTCATTTAAAGTTCTTGATGTAAATTTTCTTCTTAAATCTTACCAAAATGTAAAACAAATTTCCAATGAAAGTGGCAACGCCTTCCGTGTCTTCTAATTGCAAACCAAATGTTGAGTTTATAGATGTTTACTGGGTTGGTCTCATTTCCCCATATATACGACGTATTTTCGACATAACACCTTTAAATTTGATGTTGTTTTCTTAGACCACACTGCCGTTTTAAGACGAAAAAATCAACTTTCAAGTGGGAATAAATCCATTTATTTATAGATGTTTAATAGGCTGGTCTCATTTCCCCGTAAACACGACGTATTTTTGAAATAACACCTTTTAATTGTGTTGGTTTTTCAATTAGAAGACACGGAAGGCTTTGCCACTTTCATTGGAAATTTGTTTTACATTTTGGTAAGATTAAAGAAGAAAATTTACATCAAGAACATTGAATGAGCTTTGTCAATGAACTCTCTTTGAAAATAATCTAGTGAATAATCCGGAAGTTCCTTATTTTGTGAATGAACCGAAAAGTTATTTATTTTGTTGCATATAAATATGTTACTTTCAATTTTGTTATTTTAGCATTTATACTGAAGACGGTCGCTGTATATGTGACCAAAATATCCGAACTTTTGTACCTGTTTTTTTCACTGTCTACATAAATTGATATATCCTCATTTGAAAGTTTATTTGTTTGTCTTAGAACAGCAGTGTGGTGTAAGAAAACAACACCTAATTTAAAGGTGTTATGTCAAAAATACCTCAAACCCATCCGATAAGAACTTTGAGATAGTTATTTTTTTAAATAGTTCAAATAACGAAAACTCCGGGGTAGACCATATAACGAAAACTCCTGAGTTGACACAGCCCCCCAGGGCCTGAGGGCAGGCGTTGTAAGTTATGCCCTGGGGCAATATTCTTATGAAAGGCATGCTCTTAAAAACTTCAGAGAGGGCTCATTTGATTGGATATTGACATTTCTAGTTCAGTTTTTAAGAGTCAAAAGAGATTGGAGGGCAATTAGCCCCCCCCCCGTCATGCCCATTTTTCCCAAATGCATCCGATAAAACTTTTCAGATAGCCATTAAGTTAGAAATTCTTTGAAAGTCCGAAAGCAAAAACTCAGGTGTTGAAACAACCCGCCAGGGCCAGGAGGCAGGCGTTGTAAGCGATTCCCTGTGGCATATAAGGTTCTTATGAAAGGGTTACTCATAGAAACTGCAGAGAGGTATCATTTGATTGGAAATTGAAGGTTCGAGCTCTCTTTTTAATAGTCAAATGGGACCCGAGGTAAGCTATCCCCCACCAAGCCTTCTTTTTCTAAACCCATCTGATGGAAATTTTGAGATATACATTTTGTTAAAAATAATTCAAAGGTCGAATAAGAAAAGCTCCAGTGTCAATCCATTCCCCAGGGCCAGGGGGAAGTCGTTCTAAGTTATGCCCTAAAAGTACATATGGTTTTTTATGAAAGGTATGCTCGTTTAAACTTCATAGAGGGCTCATTTGATTGGAAATTGAAAGTTCTAGTTCACTTTTTAAGATTAAAGAGATTTAAGGGCAACCAGCCCCACCCCCACGCCCTTTTCTCCCAAATCCATCCACTACAAATTTTGGGATAGCCAGTTTTTTGAAAGTTGTACAAAAGTTAGATAAAAAATAGTCCGGTGTCAACACAGCCCCCCTAGGCCTGGGAGTAGGCGTTGTAAATGTTGTCCTGGGAATGTATATGGTTCTTATGAAAGGGGTGCTCATATAAACTTCAGAGATGGCACATTTGATTGGAAACTGAAATTTATAATACACTTTTGATGAGTCAAATTCTATCCAAGGGCAACTAGCCGCCCCCACACACAAACCCCGTTTTTCCCCAAGCCCATCCGACAAAATTCTTAAAATAGCAATTTCATTAAAAATAATTCAAAGGTCAGCTAAGAAAACCTCCTGTGTAGACGTGACCCCCCAGGGCCTAGAGTGCAGCCATTTTAAGCTATGCTCTGGGGGGGCATATATAGTTCTTATGAAAGGATTGCCCATACAAACTTCGAAGAGGGCTCATTTGATTGGATATTGATATTTCTAGTTCAGTTTTTGAGAGTCAAAAGAGATTGGAGGGCAATTAGCCCCCCCCCTCATGTCCCTTTTCCCCCAAATGCATCCGATAAAAATTTTCAGATAGCCAGTAAGTTGGAAATTCTTCGAAAGTCCGATAACAAAAACTCAGGTGTTGACACAACCCCCCAGGGCCAGGGGACAGGCTTTGTAAGCGACTCCCTGTGGCATATATGGTTCTTATGAAAGAGATACTCATAGAAACTGCAGAGAGGTATCATTTGATTGGAAATTGAAAGTTCAAGCTCTCTTTTTAATAGTCAAATGAGACCCGAGGTCAGCTATCCCCCCCACGCCTTCTTTTTCTATACCCATCTGATGGAAATTTTAAGATATACATTTTGTTAAAAATAGTTCGAAGGTCGAATAAGAAAAACTCTGGTGTCAATCCATTCCCCAGGGCCAGGGGGAAGGCGTTCTAAGTTATGCCCTAAAAGTATATATAGTTTTTATGAAAGGTATGCTCGTTTAAACTTCATAGAGGGTAAATTTGATTGGAAATTGAAAGTTCTAGTTCACTTTTTAAGATTAAAGAGATTTAGGGGCAACCAGCCCCACCCCACACCCTTTTCTCCCAAATCCATCCACTACAAATTTTAAGATAGCCAGTTTTTTGAAAATTGTTCAAAAGTTAGATAACAAAAAGTCCGGTGTCGACACAACCCCCCTGGGCCTGGGAGTAGGCGTTGTAAATGTTGTCCTGGAGATGTATATGGTTCTTATGAAAGGGGTGCTCATATAAACTTCAGAGATGGCACATTTGATAGGAAATTGTTATTTATAATACACTTTTGATGAGTCAAATTCTATCCAAGGGCAACTAGCCACCCCCAGCCCTCCGCCCCCACACACAAACCCCGTTTTTCCCCAAGCCCATCCGACAAAAATCTTAAAATAACCAATTCATTAAAAACAATTCAAAGGTCAGATAAGAAAACCTCCTGTGTCGAAGCGACCCCCCAGGGCCCGAGGGCAGGCATTGTAAGCTATGCTCTGAGGGGGGTAGTTCTTATGAAAGGGATGCCCATACAAACTTTGGAGAGGGCTCATTTGATATACATTGAAAGTTCTTGTTCACTTTTTAAGAATCAAAAGAAATAGGAAGGCAGTAGTGTTGATCCTATTGACGCTTAAAATACAAGAACATGCCTGGGGGCTTGAATATACAGTGCAGTTTAACCGGTACATTGGCTTACCACTGCAAGTCCCCTATTGTTTTGAACAATACATGAGTTACGAGACGGGTTTCTGAGGCAACACGCATTTTCTGGTCCAAACATAGATGTATAAGGAATTATACAATAATATATGTCCAGTTTCATGGGTTCATGCTCCTACCATGAGTATATATATTTGAAGAGTACAGGCCTTGTCAGACACGTTTTTGCTGGGTTCGATAGTCAAAACCTGAGATCGTCAAATTACGTATTCAAAGGTTTATTGAGCCTTCTATAAAAAAATTTTGAGCTCAGTTGTAGGGTTAGACAATTATGTTTTTTCGTGTGAATAATGTTTTACTAAAGATACAGCCAAGCCGTGCATGTTTCAGAGTCAAAAAATTGTCAAACACTAATAACCTCTTGGCTGGAGGTACCTTGCATCTTGTCTAGAATTGATGCTATATGGTGTTAAATTATTTATCAAAAAATAACTATATTTGCGAAAAAAGGTATAGCATTTGCGAATTGGAGTGTATGAACGATCTTAATTGATGATTATATAATAGGGTAGAGAATGATCGTAATTGGTGATTGGATTGTATGAAGGTGGTAAAAAAGGGTTAAACTGATTACCAGTTAAGGTAAGCCCCAAGGGGTTGTTAACTCACAGTCAATTTATTATAAATTTGGAAGTGCATACTTCTTCGATGTGTTTGTATAATACACAAGTACCATTTGAACAGTCTTGTCAATGTAAAATATGCTATAGCATTCTAGTATACTAAAATGTTGATAATAATAGAGATGTAGATGGCAAGAAAAGAATTTAATAGAGAAATTTAGAAAAATCCTTAGAAATCATTGCAAATCAAGTAGTGAGACGATTATGTGTATGAACCGTCAAGGATCGTAAACACCAATCACCCGAACCACCTGGCACCTAAATCTCCAAAGGTCTCCTATCCCCAACCTCCAAGGGCCCCTCCCCCCTAAATTTTTTTGGACCCCTTCCCCTGCCTCGCCCCCTATTTTTCACTTTTTTGATTTTTTTTTATTGTTACTTTTTTAACATGTTATTTTTCAACTTTTTACATGGCTTAGAGTGACATGAAATATACTGAAAACGTATATAAAAACCACATTTAATGTTTCCAAAACTCAAAATGAGAATGGTATGGATATTTTAGTTGTGACTATTACTATTAGAAAAATAATGTTTGTAGTAGCACTTTTTCTTGTTTTTTTTTTACTGAATTTCTTATGCACAGAAATTATTCAACTTTTTTTATGTATCCAAAATGACATGAAATGTGGTAGTGGCTCTACCAATCTTACTCCATGCTTGCTCATAGACACGATGCAGCTTTCCCACTGGTATTCTATGATTGGTTATCAACACTACCTAGTTAATGGCTTGTATTAAATCAGTATGTCCTACGCAGTGGAACGATAAACACATAACTAATATCTTTAAAAAGTGAAGATGAAGCATTTTAAAAAACTGGGTTCACATGATAGTGTTATTGCAGCATTGAATGCTAACAAGGAGAAGTATTTAAATTGTGAAATAAGTACAGGTGGTAGCACTATCGGAAACGTATGCGTGTATTGTCATGACAGTAAGGAATTAAAATGCTTTGGGGTACCAAAAAAAATTCCAATGTACAAATGGTGGATATCCGAGATTGAGATCTCTGGAGATGAATGATTACACTCAAAGAGAATGCAAACATAAAAATAATAGTTGATAAAGAGGGGTTTCTTCTTGCTATTGCTTGTGGTAACATGTTACCCAGTGTTAAACCATTTCGTCACCTTTCGGGTACTAGTATTCAAATGAAAGCAAAGACGAAAAGAAAGACCTACTCTTCTACTGATATTATAAACCGTATCTTGTGTACGTCCCCCTCTTACCTGTGTAAAAATAATGTTGTAGTAGACAGTGAAATTGCCGTAAAAATATAATGGGCATTAATTGAAATTATCACTAAGAAATATAAAAATGAATCGATGAAAAAAAAAGTACCAGCAAACCTTACTACCATTGATCGAACAGTCAATGAACCAAATAATACCAAAGACGAAACGCATATTGAACCTGTCAGTGACAAACCAGTAAAAATTGTGTATGACTCAAAATGGAATAATGATTATTCTACTGATTACGAGCTAAGAGAAAACAATAGCTACAATATCAAGAGAGAACATGGTGAACTGTTTTATGGAACAGATTCAAAATGTTCAATGTTGATCATTGATATTTTTAATGAAATAATCAAAGACAGGCACTGGGAGAAGCAAACATTCACCCAGACTCAAAGGCAAAGAGAGTGAGAGAAATAAAACAAATGCAAATATATAGATTTTAACATACAAACCAACAAAGACAGGCACTGGGATAAGAAAACACCCGCCCAGACACATAAGCCGTGAGAGAGTCAAAACACACACACACACACACACACACACATATATATATATATATATATATATACACACACATATATATATATATATATATATATATATATATATATATATATATATATATATATATATATATATATATATATATATATATATATATATATATATATATATATATATATATATATATATATATATATATATATATATATATATATATATATATATATATAGATTCTGACATACATACCGACAGGCACTGGGAGAAGCAAACATCCACCCAGACATATAGGCAAAGAGAAGGAGAGAGATAAAAACATATGCAAATAAAATAAATTCGGACATAAAAACCCACAATGACAGCAATTTAGATAGGCAAACACCCACCCAGACACCTAAGCAGAGAACGTGAGAGAGACAAAAACACACATAAATGTATAGATTCAGACATAGAAACCAACAATGACAGGCATTAAGATAGTGTCTTGCTGCCTTTGATGAGATTGTGTTGGTGTGTGTTTGACCTAAAGTCTTGCCGTGACCTTTCAATTTAATTGTGCTGTATTGTTTTATTACTCCCCTAATCAGAGATCCGCTGACAAAACAAATTTTATTAAAAATTACATGCAAGTGCTGACTTTGTACTGCCAAAATACCCAAATGCAGGAATTTTCCTGATGGGTGACGCAAACGATATAAGACTTGATTCTATATGTAATGCTTTCAATTTAAAACAGGTTGTTAATGCTCCAACTACAAAAGGTAAAACTATTCTTGATTTAATTTGCACTAATCTTTCGAAGTTTTACAAACCCGTCTCCACTTTGCCCCCTCTTGTGGGTAGTTACCACTTTAGCCTTTTCCTCCCTCCGCTGGCTAAAGTTAAACAGTCGTTTTATGTAACTGAAACTGCTTATAGACCTCTCACTGACTCAGGACTTTTCTATTTTGGCTCCTAGATTACTACTGAAAATTGGCCCACTGTGTATCAAACAAATGACGTAGACTGCATGGCTTTGTCCCTCCAAAATTTATTGAGGAGTAATTATAAATCCCACTTCCCTGAGAAAAAATTTAAAACGTGTTCTACAGATAAGCCTTAAGTTACTGAGTATTTTAAAATACTTATAAGAAAAAATAAATCCATTTTTTAAAGGCAGGTCGTATTACTGAGGCTAATAGTCTAAGGAAGTTCCTAAAGAAAAAATTGAGAAAAGTAGCTTGTAATTGTTATAATAGTAAAGTTAAAGATCTATGTTCTAACAAGCCCAAGCAATGGTACAAAAAAATTAAATAAACATGCGGAAAAAGTCCTTCCGAAGTTGATTTTCATCTCCCTGAACCCCCTAATAAGACTGCCAACGATTTAAACTTGTACCTTTCTTCCATCGTGCAAAATCTCTCCCCTTTCACTGGCTCAACTCCAACTATTCCTCCCAATACTTCCTTCTCCTTTATTTCTCCCTCTGATATTATAAATAAAATTCTATAGTTTAGAAAATCAAGTATTTGTCCCCTGGACATCCCAGTTGACTTAATTAAAGCCTTTTCAGACACAATTGCTGACCGTTTATCAAATATTTTCAACCACATCACAAAATTTGGTAAATTTCCAAGTTGCTGGAAACAAGGTTTTATAACAACTGTCCCAAAAAAATGCACCAGTCTGACTTTTGCCAACATTCGCCAACATTCGCCCCATTATACTCAGTTCAGTTTTTTCCAAACTTTATGAAAGTTTCCTCTTTGACTGGCTTAGGGATATAATTGTCCCGCGTATTGACACCCGGCAGTTCGGTAACTTAAGGAAACTTCCACCGCCCATTACCTTGTGCACTTAATGCATACCATCGTGAGTAACCTTGATAAACCAAATGTTTGGCTGTACCTTGTCTTAGTTGATTTAAAAAAGCTTTTGACCTGGTTGACCACAGCATCCTGATTCGTTCACTACTGTTTAACTTTGAACTTGATACTCTATTGGTAAATATTGTTATATCGTTTCTTTCGAATAGATCTCAAGTTTTTAAATACAAAAATATTTTCTCTAACCCCCTGCGTATATATTGTGGAATTCCTCAAGGAATCTTATTGGGACCACTTTTATTTCTAGTCATGATTAACGATATTGGTAGGGATTTTCTTCCAAAGCTGGAAATACGTGGATGACTTGTCGATCCTTTAAGTATGTCACAGGAATACCTAAAGTGACCCCCAAAAAATCCTAACCCACATTTCGGATGAAGCTAAGAACTTAAATATGAAAGTAAATTCCACCAAATCAAACATAATGACGATAATTTTTTTTAAGTCCACTCCCACTTTCCTTGACCCAATCCCACCCGAAATGCTTGTAAAACATGTTAAACTCCTTGGTTTCACAATTTCAAATAATCTTAAATAGGACATGCTTGTTTCTAATATTGTTAAACTAGCAAACGTTTCATTATGTATGTTAAAATTCTAAACAAATTTAATTGTCCTAAGATGCAGTCCCTCTGTGTTTATTTATCATTTATCAGGTCGCTATTAGAATATGCATGTCCAGTCTGAGATTCACATCTTTCAAGCGATCTTAGTGACAAAATTGAGTCGGTCTAACAGCGTTCACTCAGGATCATCTACAAAGAGAGCAAAATTTAATACTCCTTCCTCTTTAAATCCGCAAGTATTACCACATTAAAAGAAAGAAGATTACAAATTTGTTTGCGTTTTGCTAAATCCGCAATATCTAATCTTCGTACTGAGGACATCTTTCCTGATTTACATGACCCCATTAGACCCCGTCTCCCCTGCTTAGCTTCCATGGCAATTCCAACATATTCACCTATCCATACCGTTACTGAGAGCTTCCGGAAAAGTTTTATCCCCTTTATTTTGGCGCACCTAAATAATCCCTGAACTATGCTCTCTAGCAAAATTAACTTCTCCGTCTCTTATTTAAGTTGTTGTGTATGTTCGCAATAACCATGCGTCATTATTTTTCTGTTTAACTTTGTCCCTCTTATTTTCCCTTTTTTGATATTTATTTATGTTAAATTTCTTTTCCGACCTTTAATTTTAATTTGTTTTTCCCTTTAATTGTATTCCTTCCTTTAATTGTAAATATATCTTTTGACAACTAATTTGGCTTGATTTTAAGTGTTTTTTCTTTAATTTTATATATTTAACCTTGAACACGATTTTGGTAATGTTTTTCTTCATGACTGTGATTCTCTTTTATCCCCCACCTCTTCTTCTTCTATTTTTCTGTTTCTATTCTAGCTATTTGTTAAATTGTTATCGAACATTCTTATGCTTGATTGGTGTTTCTTTTATTGTTGTATTATTTGTTTCTTCGTTTAGCTTTGTCTATTTCTTTTTGACATATGAAGCGAATTTGGCTCTATTAGAGCTTGTGATACCTTTTGGAAAATAAATATTATCTTATCTTAAAACACATAAGCAGAGGAGTTATCCAGTGTTTTCTTGTCCCAGTGCCTGTCTTTGTCGGTTTGTATGTCACAATCTATATATTTGCATGCGTTTTTGTCTCTCTCACGCTCTTTGCCTATGTGTCTGGGTGGATATTTGCTTCTGCCAATGCCTGTCTTAGTCGGTTTACATGTCTCAATCAATGTATTTGTATGTGTTTTTTTTCTTTTCTCACTCTCTCTGCCTGTATATCTGGGTTGGTGTTTTTTTCTGCCACTATATGTCTTTGTCGGTTTTTATGTCTGAATCTAAACTCTCACTCTCTTTGATTTTGTTTCCGGGTGGGTGTTTGCTTATCCCAGTGCCTGTCATTGTCGGTTTGTATGTCTGAATCTATATAGTTGTATTTGTTTTTGTCTCTCTTGCTCTCTTTGCCTGTGTGTCTGGGTTTGCGTTTGCTTTTCTCAGTGCCTGTCTTTTTTCAGTTTGCATGTCTGAATCTATATATGTGTATGCGTTTTTGTCTCTCTCTTCCTTTGCTTGTATATTTGGGTGGGTGTTTGCTTATCTCAATGGCTGTCTTTGTTGTTTTGTATGTCTGAATCTACATATTTGTATGTGTTTTTATCTCTCTCACTCTCTTTGCCTAAATGTCTGGATGGATTTTTGCTTCTCCCACTGCCTGTCTTTGTAGGTTTGTATGTCTGAATCTAGTATTTGTATACGTTTTTGACTCTCTCACTCTTTTTGCCTTTGTATCTGGGTGGGTGTTTGCTTATCTCATTGTCTTTTGTTGTCGGTTCTTAGGATTGAATCCATACTTTAACTCTCTTTGCTTGTGAACCTGGGTGGGTGTTTGCTTCTCTCAATGTCTGTCTTTGTCAGTTTTTACGTCTGAATCTATAGTCTCACTCTCATTGGCCGTGTTTCCGGGCGGATGTTTGCTTATCCCAGTGCCTGTGATTGTCGGTTTGTATGTCTAAATCTATATAGTTGTATTTGTTTTTGTCTCTCTTGCTCTCTTTGCCTGCGTGTCAAGATGGGTGTTTGCTTTTCTCAGTGCCTTCTTTCGTCAGTTTGCATGTCTGAATCTATATATTTGTGTGCGTTTTTGTCTTTCTCATTTCCTTTGCTTGTGTGTCTTGGCAGGTGTTTGCTTATATCAATGCCTGTCTTTGTTGGTTTGTATGTCTGAATCTATATATGTGTAGGCCTATGTGTTTTTATCTCTCTCACTCTCTTTGCCTATGTGTCTGGGTGGATGTTTACTTCTCACGCTGCCTGTCTTTGTCGGTTTCTATGTCTGAGTCTATGTATTTGTATGCGTTTTTGACTCTCTCGCTCTTTTTGCCTTTGTATCTGGGTGGGTATTTGCTTATCTCAGTGTTTGTCGTTGTCGGTTATTACGTTAGAATCCATGCTTCAACTCTCTTTGCTTGTGAACCTGGGTGGATGTTAGCTTCTCTTAGTGTCCGTGTTTGTCAGTTTTTACGTCTGAATCTATACTCTCACTCTCTTTGCCCGTGTTTCTGGTCGGATGTTTGTTTGTCCCAGTGCCTGTCTTTGTCGGTTTGTATGTCATAATCTATGTATTTGTATATGTTTTTGTCTCTCTCATTCTCTTTGCCTGTGTATCTGGGTAGGTGTTTACGTCTCCCAATGTTTGTCTTTGTCGGTCTGTACGTCTGAATCTTTACTCCCACTCTCTTTGCTCATGTGTCTGGGCGGGTCTGTCCGAGTGTTTGCTTATATCATTGCCTGTCTTTGTCAGTTTGTATGCCTGAATCTATATGTGTCTGGGTGGTTGCTTGTTTCTACTATTCCCTGTCTTTGTCGGTTTGTACATCTAAATCCAGGCTCTCACTCTCTTTGCCTGTGTGTATGGGCGGGTGTTTGCTTGTCCCAGTGCATGTCTTTGTCGGTTTTTATGATTGAATCTATAGAGTTATATTTGTTTTTGTCAGTCTCACTCTCTGGGCCTCTGTGTCTGGGTGGGTGTTTGCTTTTCCCAATGCAAATGTTTTTCGGTTTGTATGTCAGAATCTATATATTTATATGTGTTTTTGTCACTCTCACTTCCTGTACATATGTGTCTGGGGGGGGGGGGGTGTTTGCCTATCTCAATGCCTGTCCTTTTTGGTGTGTATGTCTGAATCTATATTTCTTTGCATGTGTTTTTATCTCTCTAGCTCTCTTTGCCTATTTGTTTGGACGGATGTTTGCTTCTCCCAGTGCCTGTCTTAGTCGTTTGTATGTAAGAATCTATATATCTTTATGTGTTTTTGACCCTCTCACTCTCCATGCTTATGTGTCTGGGCGGGTGTTTGCCAACCTCAAAGTCTGTCATTGTTGGTTTTTATCTCTGAATCTATATATTTGCATGTGTTTTTATCTCTCTCACTCTCTTTGCCTATGTGTCTGGGAGGATGCTTGCTTCTCCCAGTGCCTGTCTTTGATTATTTCATTAAAAATATCAATGATCAACTTTGGAATTTTGAATCTGTTCCATAAGAAGTTCACCATGTTCTCTCTTGATATTGTAGCTATTGTCTTCTCTTAGCTCGTAATCAGTAGAATAATCATTATTCCATTTTGAGTCATACACAATTTTTACTGGTGTGCCACTGACAGGTTCAATATGTGTTTCGTCTTTGGTATTATTTATTTCATTGAATATTTGATCAATGGTAGTAACGTTTGCTGGTACTTTGTTTTTCATCGATTCATCTTTTTTTTTATTAGTGATATTTTCTATAAATGCCCATTTTATTTTTCCGGCAATTTCACCTATTACAACATTATTTTTACACAGGTAACAGTTTTGGTACGTAGACAAGATATGGTTTATGATATTAGTAGAAGAGTAGGCCTTTCTTTTTGTCTTTGCTTTCATTTGAATGCTAATCCCCGAAAGCTGACGATATGGTTTAACACTGGGTAACATGTTACCAAAAGCACTAGCAAGTAGATGCCCCTCTTCATCAACTACTATTTTTAGGTTGGCATTCTCTTTGAGTTCAATCATCTCCAGAGTACTCAATCTTGCATATCCACAATTTGTACAATGGAATTTTATGGTTTTCCAAAGAAATATAATTCTTAACTGTCATGACAATGCAAGCATACATTTCCGATAGTGCTACCACCTTATTTGTGCCATTTATTTCATAGTTTAAATACTTCTCCTTGTCAGCATTCAATTCTACAATAAAACTATCATGTGAACACACTTTCTTAAAATGTTTCTTCTTGATTTTTTAGAGATATTAGTATTGTCTTTATCGTTCCACTGCGTAAAAAATACTGATTTAATACATGCAATAAACTAGGTAGTGTCAGTAACCCATCATAGAGTACCAGTGGGAAAGCCGCATCGTGTCTATGAGCAAGCATAGAGTACGATTGGTAGAGCCGCAACCATATTTCATGTAAAATTAATATACATAAGAAAAGTTGTTTAATTTCAGTGCATAAGAAAATTCAGACCAAAACAAAAAAAGTGCTACTACAAATATTATTTTTCTAATAGTAGTAGTCACGACTAAAATATCCCTACCATTCTCATTTTGAGTATAGAAAATATTAAATGTGGTTTTTATATGTTTTAAGTATGTTTTATTTCACTCTAAGCCATGTAAAAAAAATTTGAAAAAATTGCATGTTAAAAAAATAATAATAAAAAAAAGTGAAAAAATGAAGAGAAGGGGAGGTGGCCAAAATAGTTGAGGGGGTCCCTTGGAGGTTGGAGATTGGAGACCTTTGGAGGTTGAGGTCCTCAATGGTTAGGGTAATTGTGTTAACCATCCTTGAAGGTTCATACACATAATCGTCTCACTACATGATTTACAATAATTTCTAAGGATCATTCTGAATTTCTCTATTAAAAGTCTTTTCTTGCCAACTACATCTCTATTACTATCAACGTTATAGTATACAAGAACGCTATAGCATATTTTACATTGACAACACTGTTCAAATGGTACTATTGTATTATACAGAACACATCGGAGAAGTAAAGCTAGGTCAACTCACAAGGTCATTTTATCATCGTTAACCATTTCCATCGATTGATGCTATTTCAAATTTATAATAAATTGACTATGAGTTAACAAAATCTTTGGGTCTAGCTTAACTGGTAATCAGTTTAATCCTTTTTTTACCACCTTCATACAATCCAATTACCAATTAACATCATTGTCACCCCTATTATTCAATCATCAATTAAGATTATTCATACACTCTAATTCGCAAATACTACACCTTTTTTCGCAAATAGATTAATTTTTTGGCAAATGATTTAACACTATATGGCATCAATTCTAGACAAGAGGCAAGGTGCCTACAGTCTAGAGGTTATTAGGGTTTGACAATTTTTTTACTCTGAAACCTGCACGGCTTGGCTCTATCCTTAGTAAAAACATTATTTTATACAAAGTAATATGATTATATAACCCTACAACTGAACTCAATATTTTTTTACAGAAAGCTCAATAAACCTTTGAATACGTGATTTGACGATCTCAAGTTTTGACTATTGAATCTAGCAAAAAACGTTTCTGACAAGGCCTGTGTTCTTTAAATATATATACTCATGGTAGGGGCATGAACCCACGAAACTGGACATGTATTTTTGTATAATTCTTTATACATCTATGTTTGAACCAGAAAATGCGTGTTGCCTCAGAAACCCGTCTGGTAACTCATGTGTCGTTCAAAGCAATAGGTGACTGACCGTGGTAGGCCAATGTATCGGTTAATCTGCACTTTATATTCATGTCCCCAGGCGTATTCTTGTATATTCACAGTCAATAGGATCAACACTACTGAGGGCAACTAGCCCACCCCCTCCACGCCCTAAATGCGTCAGCTACAAATTTTGAGATGGATATTTTATTAAAAATAGCTCAAAGTTCATATAACAAAAACTCCGGTGTCGATACAGCCCCCAAGAGCCCGGGGATAGCCGTTGTAATTTATTCCCTGCGGGCATATATGGTTTTATGGAAGGGATGCTCGTATAAACTTCAGAGAGGGATCCTTTGATTGGATATTGAAAGTTTTAATTCACTTTTTAAGAGTGAAAAGTGATCAGAGTATAGCTAGTCTCCCCCATAGTTCAATTTATTTTTTTCCCAGAGGTACTTCATATAGAAGGGTTCGTCGTGTAAACTTCAAAGGAGGCTCATTCGATTGGAAATCGATAGTTTTAGTGCCCTCTTTAAGAGTCAAAAGTGATTGAGGGGCAACTAAGTCCCCCCAAGCCCTATTTCCCCAAATACATCTGATACAAAATTTAAGGTAGCCATTCTGTTAAAAATAGTTCAAAGATCAAATAACAAAAACGCCTTTACGCATGCCCATTTCGTTAAAAATAGTTCAAAGGTCAGATAAGAAAAACACCTGTGTTGACACAACCCCCCAGAGCTCAGGGCAGGTGTTGTAAGTATTGCTCTGGGGGCATATACGGTTCTTATGGAGGATATGCTCGTATAAACTTCGAAGAGGGCTCATTTGATTGGAAATTAATATTTCTAATACAATTTTTAAGAGTCAAAAGTACAGGGGGTATGCATTATAAGCTATGCTCTAGGGGAATATTTATAGTTCTTATGGAAGGGATGCCCATATAAACCTCAGAGAGGGCTCATTTGACCAGATATTGAAATATCCGATCTCTTTTTAAGAGTCAATAAAGATCGGATAGGAAATAGCCCCCCCCCTCTCCATGCCCTAAATGCATCAAATAAAATTGTTTAGACGGATATTTTGTTAAAAGCAGTTCATATTTCATATAATGAAAACTCCGGTGTTGACAAAGCCCCCCAGGGCCTGGAGATTTTAATTTGTGCCCTGGGGGCATATTTGGCTTTATGGAAGGGGTGCTTGTATAATCTTCATAGAGGGCTCCTTTGATTGGAAATTAAAAGTTTTAATTCACTTTTGAAGAGTCAAAAGTGATCGGAGGGCAGCTAGCCTCCCCCAAAACTCCAATTAATTTTTTCCCCCACACACCAATTACTTTTTTTCCCAAAGGTCCTTCAGATAGAAGGTTTAGTCGTATAAACTTCAAAGGGGGCTCATTTGATTGAAAATCGAGAGTTCTAGTGCCCTTTTTAAGAGTCAAAAGTCACCGGAGGGCAACTAGCTCCCCACCAAGCCCCCTTTCCCCAAATAAACCTGATAAGAAAATTTTAGGCAGCCAGTTTGTTAAAAATAGTTCAAAGGTCTTATAAGAAAATTTCCTGTGCTGACGCAGCCCCCAAGAGCCCGGAGCAGGCATTTTAAGTATTGATCTAGGGGTATATATAGTTCTTATGGAGAGTATACTCGTTTAAACTTCGAAGAGGACTCATTTGATTGAAAAATTGAAAATTCTAGTTCACTTTTAAAGAGTCAAAAGATATCGGAGGGCAACTAGTCCCCCCTCTCCATGCCGTTTTTTCTTCAAACAGATCTGATAAGAATTTTGAGCTACTTTTTTAAAACAGTTCAAAGATCATATAATGAAAATTCCAGGGCCAACACAACCCCCCAGGGTCGGAGGCAGGCGTTGTAAGTAATTCTCTGGGGGCATATATAGTTCTTATGGAAAGTATGCTGGTATAATCATTGGAGAGGGCTCATGTCATAGGAAATTGAAAGTTTTCAATCCCTTTCTAAGAATAAAAAGTGATCGTAGGGCAATTACCCCCCCCCCTCTGTATGCCCTATATTCCTCAGATCCATTCAAAAAGAACTTTGAGAGAGCCATTTTTTCAAAATGGTTCAAAGATCATACAAGAAAAACTCTGGGGTAGACACCATCCTTCAGGGCCCGGGATAGGTGTTGTAAGTTATGCCATGGGGGGGGATATACAGCCGTTGTGGAAGAGAAAGATCATTTGATTGAAAATTGAAAGTTCTAGTTTAGTTTTTAAGAGTCAAAAGAGATCAGAGGGCCACTATCCCATCACGTCCCATGTCCCCTACATGCATCCGATAAAAATTTGAAATAGCCTTTTTTTAAATAGTTCAAAAGTCAGATAAAAATAACTCCGGAGTTAGCACAACCCCCCAGTTCCCGGGTTCAGGCGTTGTAAATTATGCCCTGCGGGCATATATGGTTCTCTCGGGGCTTATATTGTTCTTATAGAGGGTAGGCTCGTATAAACTTTGGAGAAGGATCATTTGATGGGAAATTTAAATTTTTAGTTCACTTTTGAAGAATCTAAAGAGATCAGAGGACAACTATCGCCCACTCTCCTTTTCCCCCGCATGCATCCGATAAAAATTTTGAAATAACCCTTTGTTAAAAATAGTTCAAAGGACAGATAAAAAAAAATCCGGTGTCAGTACAACCACCCAGCGCTCATAGGCAGGCGTTGCAAGTTTTGCCTTGGGGGCAGATATAGTTCTTATGTAAGGGATGCTCTTATAAACTACAGAGAGGGCGTATTAGAATAGAAATTGAAAGTTCTAGTTCAATTTTTAAGAGTAAAAAGAGATCGGAGGGCCCCTAGCCTCCCCAACACCCTTTTTTCCTCAAACCCGTCCTATACTAATTTTGAGATAGCCATTTTTAAATCAGTTCAAAGGTCAGATAACTAAAACTCTCGTGTCAGCACAAAACCCCGGGATCCAGGGGACAGGCATTGTAAGCAATGTCCTGGAACCGTATATGGTTCTTAGAAAGGGATGCTCGTATAAACCCTAGAGGATTCATTTGAATGGAAATTAGAAGTTGTAGTTCATTCTCTTTGAGTAAAAAAAAATCGGAGGGCAACTAACCCCTCTTGCCCCCCACATAGCTGACTATGGATGCCCGCTATTTGCTGGTGCTCCAAAAACGCTGTTGGCACCACTTCAGAAGATCCAGAATAGGGTAAATAGGGCGGGCTGCGCCTCTACACAAGAATTGCTCCAGCCTCTAAATGATAGGTTTGATGTAACGTCGATGGCTGTTTTCTACAAGAACATGAATTCGCCTCCCTCAGACGAGCTCTCTCGAATTGTGCCCCCCTTTGTCCAGCCGACAGGGCAGACACGAAGGCACACAGCTCGGTCCAATTATCTAAAGGAGGGTACGTCAAAAACCGGGTACTTGAGGAACAGCTTCATCCGGCGTTGCACTTTTATCTGGAACGATCTTCCTGGGGATATTATCCCTGCAAATCCCTCTGTTGACACCTTCAAAAGAAGGTTCAATAGACATTTAAAACCTCGAGGCCATTGAAAGAGGTAAATGAATAGCAGCATATCAAATACTTTGAAGTACCTGGCGCCGTGAATATTGGAATTAAAAAAAAAAACATTTGGGTTAATTGTATGGATAAACCCCTCCGATAACAAATTGAGGCGACAATTTTGTTAAAAATAATTCAAACATCAGTTATTGAAACTCCAGGGTCAACACAGCTCCCATGGCTTAGGGACAGGCGTTGTAAGTTATATTCTGTGGATATATATGGTTCTTATAGAAGGGATGCTCGTATAAGCTTCAGAAAGCGCTCATTTGATTGAAAATAGAAAGTTCTAGTTCATTTATGAAGAGTCGAAAGGGATCAAAGGGCAATTAGCCCCCTTTCCGAAAAATAAGCTTTTCAAAGAAAAGTAAAGGCCATTTTAAACTTAAGCTGAGCTTAAGCACTAAATACAAATACTAATACAAATACCTGTTAAAATTCAAACTCAAAATGAGTTTGAATTTTAGCCATGCTCACAGCGCTAAGTTTTACTATGACGCGGAAACTCTGAACCTCAATACAAACTCGGCCTAGACTTGTCTAGAATTGATCTAGGCTATCCCACAGGGAAGTGCTGAAAAAATTCTGGCCTCCAGAGGTCAAAGAACCTAAAATCCAGAGTATTGAATGGTGTTACGATTTTGTTGCTATAGAAATTAGTTCCAGCGGTGCCTATCACGGGGGGGGGGTATCTGCCTCCTGGATTTTCCCTCATTCCTTGACTTCAAAAATAAATTTTCATTTTGTATTTTCATTGAAAAAAAGAAGAAAAAATTGCCCCCCTCCTTAGTGTTTTTTTGAGTATAGAATTGAGGCGGTTGAGAAGGAAATATGTTCAAAAACAATTCTTAGACCTGCTTT
This sequence comes from Artemia sp. Qi Xiang Cuo, assembly GCF_049724085.1. Classification (NCBI taxonomy): domain Eukaryota; kingdom Metazoa; phylum Arthropoda; class Branchiopoda; order Anostraca; family Artemiidae; genus Artemia; species Artemia sp. Qi Xiang Cuo. Next base: position 63,240,750 of record NC_142806.1, on the reverse strand, counting down.
ATAATGTGTAGAATAATTAGAATTGACAAATTTTTACTGCAGCTGCACTATAATTTACCCACACATCCCCCCCCCCTAGTATAAGAATATTTAACCCAAATTATACGCTTCCCGTGTATTTTTCCATGCGTCACTCTTGTTTCAACCCGTGAAATTAAATAAAAAAGATATAAAATATTTTAGATATTAAAGATGAAAATTAAACTAAATAAAAAAGAAGTTTTTTTTTAGTGAGAGTATACGTTGTGGGTGTCATATGGCACTTTATGATTGCCTTATTAAGTTGAATTTATAAGAAAATTTGTTTATAAATGAGCTCATTCTGTTCCAAAAATGCCACCCGAATTGCACTTTTAGATTACCTTCCCTAAGAGTAGTCTAAAGTGGCGTATTCTACCTAATTCAGTTAAGTTTGCGTTAATTAAACTTCCTCTTGACGCAAGTTTATTGGATCAACCTTTTTTGCGCCCCACCTCTAAAAAAAAATCCTGGATCCGCCCTTGAGTACCATATGATAGTTTATGACAGCTTTATCGAGTCTAATTTATAAAAAAGATATATTAGAATTAGCCTTGTTTCAGTGCCCGATAGCAGCGAAGAAATAAAGAGGACATATCGCTGCTGCCCATGAAAAAAATTATTATTTGCTTTTGTTCAAAGAGGTGGGTTATAATTTTCTTGTATAAGGTTTCGACACTTGAAATTTAAAGGGTGTACTTTTAGAATTGCTAAGAAGCTATTTTCAAATCATGGGGTTGATTTCAATAGGGAGCTTCAATAGGAATTTCTTGGGGAGAAATCAGAGGAGGAGGTAAAATTTCCAGGGGAAATTTTGCACTGGGGGATTTTACAAGATTCCTATACGAAATTCTTTTTAACTGTCTTACATTCTCTTTTTCAACTCTATTTTGCGTGTGGAGATGTTCCACGGGAATTATCAAGGGGCTATTTTCCACGTGTTTTGATTGCCGGAGAAAAATTTCCACGGAAGGTGGCATTCCTGGAGCAAGCGAGAAAGTGATCAGAGATTAAGGTTTGTTTTCAAATGAAAGTATGCTAAGGAGAATTTTTCAGATTGAATCGTCCGCAAGAAATTTTACAGGGAAGGGGGATTCTCAGCACGGATGGAACTGTCCGGAGAGAATTTGACGAAGGGGGGTGTACTTTACGTTGAATGCAATTTCCACGGAGGGGTCTCCCGTAAGGGAGGGGATATATTTCATGAAAGATGAGCCGGATTTACTGGAATTATTTGAAAAACGATCAGAAATCTAAAAAAACAAATTTTTTTTAACTGAAATTAAGAAGAGAAACATTAAAACTCAAAACGATCAGAAATTATTCCGTATGTGAAGGGTTGCCCCCTCCTCAATGCATTGCTCCTTACGCTAAAGCTGTTAGCCCTTACAAAAAAGCTTCTTGTTCTAATTAAACTGTATTTCCGTAGCCGTTCTTAAAAAATTGGGTTAAACAATCAAACTTTAGCGCAAAGAGCAAGGTATTAAGGAGGGTTGACCCTTCATTTACTAAATAATATCTGTTTGTCTTGAGCTTTAATTTTTCTCCTTATTATTAGTTTTTAAAAAAAACTTGTTTTTTATTTATCTAGTTATAACTGATACGACAGTTCTTCCTAAAATAGCCTATAAGTTGACATTGTATTATGTTATAACATGGTATTATGATAACATCAAGACCCATATCTATATTATTGTAAATCAAAGACAATCAGGATCAATATTGGCTAAATATTTCTCTTGTTTAAAGACCAAACGTGTTACAACATAATGCCAGAAGTGATAGATATCGATCAGAAATATGAGGACGGTGATAAAGACTCGGACGATAGTGAAGCCTCCAACAAGAAACCGAGGATCACAAAGAAAAGGGCAGACCAAAGGTACAAGACTGAGTGGGAAAGAGAATCTGACTTTAATGAATGGTTACGAAAAGGAAAGGTGCAGACCGGTCAAAACAGTGTATAACTAGCTCACTGACTGCAAAATAGATTTCGTATGTAAAAAAGGGAAACACGACGCGAAAAGGCGCAAACAGACCAAAGCTGACGAAGAAAATAAAAAAGCATGGATAACTTCGTCTTCTAAGACCATACCATTGAGTCTTCATTTTTATGGTGATTCAAAAATCGACAGAGTGGCCACTGTTGAAGCGCAGCTAGTGACATTTCTCATTGAGCACGACTTACCCTATTCACTTTCTGAAGACTTGCTGAAACTTGAGAAAAGTATGCCAGGCCCAGATCTTCTAAGCCAGGCTACTCTTGATAGAACTAAGGCAACTAATATTGCTCGACGAGTGTTGGTCCCTCATTTTCATGAAAAGCTTCTTGAAAACCTGAATACGAATATTTTCTCCGTAGTAAATGACGAGACCACAGATTTCTCTGTAGCCAAACAACTTGCTATTTGTGTCAGCTTTTGTGACGAAGCAATAAATGCACAGGTAGATATGCTCGCTCTTGTCGAATGCAGCGACGGATCGGTGTCAGGTCTATTCAACCAGTTAGTGAAGGTGATGGATGATGTCAAGAAGGCGGGTGTTTCTCTACAAAACTGAATCGGATTCTGCTCTGACACAACAAATGCTATGATGGGGATAAACCACTCAGTCAAAACAGTTGTTGAAGAGAAATATCCCTGGGTTACAGTTGTGAAATGTAACTATCATCTGTGTGCCCTAGTTGCAAGTCTTGCTTGCAAAAAAATGACCCAGAGCCTCGAAGATCTATGTCAGAAGTTATGTAATCACTTCAGGCCCAGTGCAAACGCCAAGATGCATACAGGAAGGAACTTCAAGTCGTTACTCAAGTGGAACAGCACATATTCCTTGCTGGCTCCATCACGCTGGTTGTCGTTTCAAAACTGTGCACGCCTTATTCTCTAACAGTGGAATACTCTTACATTGTACTGGGACTCGTTGGTACTTGATGATCCCTCACATGCTAATGGTCATGTAAGATTGACACTAAACAGCCTATCATCGAGGGTTATGACGTTCTTTGTCGAGTACGTGTTAGGAGAGCTAAATGAGTTCAACACCATTTTTCAGTTTGAAAAACCCCTGTTTTACCTCATGAAAACCCAGGTGAAAAAACTTCTTCGGACATTAGCCATGAAATTTATGAAGCCTTCATATGTTAGAACAGTCAAACCTTTTGACATCAATCTGCATGACGAAGTGAACTATCTTCCCGATAAAAATGCCTATATCGGCTACAAAGGGTACGATTTCCTTGTGGGGCTTAAAACGAGAGATGTTACCAGTGACCGTTTTGTAGCAGAAAGTCTCCGAATTCTTTGCTCCGCGAGGGATTTCTACTTTGAAGCTGTTCAACTGATTCTTGACCGTTTTTCATTCTCTGAAAAGATCTACTACCTGGTACACTTGCTTACCTCAAGCTCTAGTTATGAACTAAAAGTTCCCAGTCTTCTTCAGTTCTTCGACTAGTACAATTCAGCGCTTTGGAATAAAGCAAAGCTAGAGTAGGAAAGGCGGTCTATACCAAGTGTAGCTTTACCTAGTACTGTCGATCTCCCTCACGTAGATGAAATGAAAATTATCGTTTGCTGGTGCCACACGTTGCTAACAAAGTCACCAAATGGTAGTTGGATGTTCCCAGATTTCGGGAAAATGGCTCAGTACTTTTTTTTCACTCCCTTTCTCAAACGTTATTGCCGAGCGTCTCTTCAGTTTGCTCAAGGAAGTGAAAACTGATAAGCGAATTCGACTGAGTGCAGTGACTCTTTCAGCAACTCCGAAAATCAAGTGTCGCCTTAAGTGCAATTCTAAAAGAGGGCTTGACTCGGGCAAGTCAGTGCTAGAGCTAGAATCCGGACTAGTCAAGCGTGTACTCAAAGTGAAGGCTAGTGCCTCTTCTCGTGACTATAAAATTTTGCACCAAAGCATTTTGTATGGTCTGGCCAAAGATATTGTTTGTGACGTACGTGAACAGTCCGATTCCGATTAATCTTGTCTGTTTGTCTTGTATTATTTATCTGAAATTAATCTTGTCTCTTTGTCTTGTATTATTTATCTGAATTTTCATTCTTGAAGCTTTTGATATCGAATTTAATTGAACAATTATCTAAAAAGGTTGAGATACGAGAATCTAGGTAACCATTAATTATTCTATTGCATAGGCTTAAAGACCCAAGGGAAAAATAATTTTAGTTTCTTCACTATTCACTTCACATTTATACGGTTTTCCCACCGTGGACTTTCCCTACTCTGGTACCTCTGCACTTTTACTTCTTTTGCGTGCTTGACAAAAACGATGAACGACAAATCTGTGTTCACGGACTGAGCTGACCATGCTTACCTTTGGCCCATTAAAAGAAGGATAGACAGAACCTGTCTCAAATTTATGACAGATCTTCACCACACTTCAGTTGACACTGAATTAACATTTATATTAAAGCGAGATTTTTCACTCATTCTCTTTTAAAAATACAAAACACAGCTTTTCCAAGAATTTCCGACATGCCGTGGCTTTTACCGCAATTTGGTTCAAGAAGGCCGCGAAAATGCCGCTTTTTGACGAGGCCTCCGCTTTTTGCCGGTCGATTGGCAACACTACTCTATTAGTATGCAAAAGGGTAGCGGACGCTTCACACTATGATTGCGTTAGAAATGGATCAAATTTTGAAAGTTGTTTTCAATATTGGTGAAGCGGGAAGTTTTAGTTCTCCCAGAAAACTTGCTCAAGTCTTCAAAGATGAAAAGAAGTCAGCAAAAGAGCATTTACAAAAGGAACTCAGCTATACTCTTCATCGAAATCAAAGAGTTCGCAGTAATATATGGAAAGACTAAAGTCTTTTACCCCTTTCATATATTACAAGCAGATCTTTTGACTCTATATGAGATTCAAAGACGTCAGAATAGACCCTACAGGTATATTTTACTTAGAAATCAGTGATTGTAGTCGCCATGAATATACCGTTCCATAACACTGAAAGAGAGGCGATGAAGTTGCTAGAGCCCTTGAATCTATCTTTGAACAAGATTTTTACAGAACGATTCAGACAGATCCGGGAAGTAAATTTGTTAATCGAAATGTAAAAAAGGTTTTATAGAAATATAAAGCAATGCTCTATCATAGTAATAGTCCAATTAAGGCGGCATTGGCTGAACGATTGATAAGAACCCTTCAAATTTTAATTTCAAGATATTGTACATTGAAAAATAATCCTGCTTTTATTCAAAATTTAGATAAAATCATGTTGATTTATAGTCAACGTCCTTATCAATCCTTGTCCAATCATAGTTCTCTTGAAGTTCATCATAGGCAGCGCAATAGTGCTGCTTAAGTAAAGAACGATGTTGGTACAATTTGACTAATTTGAGCTATACTAACATAGATGGACCCAAATAAAAATGTCATAGATTTAATTAGTAGTCACATGGGTAAAGACAGGAATGCACTCAAGCATGAACAACATAACAGTACTTCAATAATCAAGGACGAATGGTCTGGGCTTATACACAACAAGTCTATCAAGCACGGGTATAATTATAATCACTTGGGTCTATATAACTGTGTGATAATCGGGAACTCATATAATATTATCGAATAGTACATAGTTTGAGTCTCAGCACTAACACAAGGTAAAGATGTATCATCAATCGTAACTTTTCCTGACTAACTCTAAACAGATACTTTTACTGAGATATATTCTCAGATATTCATCTTGGATATCTCTAGCCTGTGCTACTATTGGACCAAATGGTTCTTGGACACCACCTTACACTATTCCCTTTGGGGTAGTTCTTTTTTTTCGGATTTCCGAGAACTAAGTATTACATATGTTTCAATTTATTCCAAAGCAGTGATACAACAAGACAAGATCTCTTTATTGACATTTGAAAGGAATTTATGCTAAAAGAATTATTCATGTATCAAAATTCCATTGACAACTACTATGTAATACTTTTTGATGTGTTTAGAATTTGTTAAGCGGATATTCGGAATATTATATATATATTTTTTTTGGGTTCTTGGTCTTAGATCTGGGCACTTCGTATTGAAGGAGTTGTCGTAGAAAATTCGAAAAGGGCACATTCGATTGGAAATTGGATTGGCATGTGCCTTTTTTAATCGTTGAAAGTGATTGGAAAGCCACTAGCACCCCGTCCAAACCCACCATTTTAACAAACACATCCTATCCAAATTTTGAGATAGCCATTTTGTTCAGAGTATTTGATTTCCAAAGAGAAATTTTGTTTTTGTGGAGGACATTCCCCCATAGCCTTCAAAGCAAGGGTTGTAAGTTTTACCCTTGGGAAAAATAAGGTTCTTATAGAAAGCGTTGTCGTAGAAACTTCAAAAAAGGCTCATTTGATTGGAAATTAAAAGGGCTAGTACCCTTTTTAATAGTCCAAAGTGATTGAAGGGCAACTAAACCCCCTCTTGCGCTCAAATTTTCCCAAAACACATCCAATTTAAATCTTGAGATAGTCATTTGTTCAACAAAGTCAAAAAATATGGAAATTAGGTCCTTTAGGATGAACCCCCTCACAGCCCTCAGGGCAAGGGTTAAAAGTTTTTCCTGGGGCATATAAAATTTTTAATAGAAAGTGTTGTCGTAGAAACTTCAAAAAACTCTCATTTGATTTGAAAATTGGAATGGTTAGTGCCCTTTTAAATAGTAAAAAGTGATTGGAAGGCAACTAACACCCCATGCAAGACCCCCATTTATCCAAACACATCCAATCAAAATTTTAAGAAAGCCATGTTATTCAAAGTAGTTAAAAGGTCGGAAAAGTATATCTTTGAGGATTAGACTCCCCTCACAGCTCTCAGGGTAAGGGTTTTAAGTTATGCTCTGGGGGCATGTAAAATTGTTATTGAAAGCTTTGTCGTATAAGTTTGAAAAAGGGCTCATTCGATTGAAAATTCAAAAGGCTAGTGCTCTTATTAATAGTCGCAAATGATTTAAGGGCAACTAACTCACCTCTCATGTCCATTTTTTCCCCAAACACATTCAATCAACATTTTTATATAGTCATGTTGTTCAACGTATTTAATCGTCTTAGAAATTAGGTCTTTGAGGATAACAACCCTCCTCAGAGCCCCCGGGGCAAAGGTTTCAAGTTATGCCCTGGGGGCGTATAAGGTTTTGCAATGCATAAACTGATGCGGATGGAATGTATTATTATTTTTTCTTTTTTAGTTGTTTAGAACAGGGCACATCGTATCGAAAGAGTTTGTCTCAAAACCCCTATGCCATCCCAAGGCCAGAACATAATTTGTACTTTAGTGAAAAAATTCAAATGAATGTGCATTGGCAGTTTAATATACATACACTGATATTTTGTAATCAAAATGTTAATATTTTCTGATTTATTAAAGTTTTAAAAGTAAAAACATTTAAATTTTTTCATTAAAGTCCAAATTATGTTCTGGCCTAGGGATGGCATAGAGGTTTTGAGCCCTACTCATGTTAATTTCTGCTCGTTTTGAGTTTGACTCGGTTGTTTATTGTAGTTTCTGTTCGTTTAGGGTTTCAATTCTTTATCGATGCTGATTTATGGTAGTTTCACGCTTGGTAGATTTTTCGATTTTATTTTTGCTTGTTTTTGATTGATGGGGTCTTATACTTTTCTTTGAAAAACTTATTTTGTGAAAAAAATTTTTTTTAATTAATCATAGTAACAATGCACTTGACATTTTTCTTAAACAATATTCTTATGAAAAGTTAGGGAAGAAGAAATTTAATGTTGGTGATAATGTTCTAATCAATCGAACAAGAAATATTTTTTAAAAGGGGAACTACTTCTGGTCTACATAACTTTCTAAAGTTTTGAAAGTCTTAGACACTAAACCAGTAACGTATCGTCTCCGTGATATGAAAGATGATGAGATTCTTGTTGGTTCTTATAGTCACGAATTTCATAAAGTTATAAATAATGGAACGTATCAAATTGAGAAGATATTAAAATGTCAAACTCACAAGGGTAAGCCACAGTTGCTTGCTTACTTGCTAGGATATAACTCTGATTTTGATACCTGGATTGCCGCTGAAGACATTCATAATGACTAATGATTTTTATGTGACTTTCATGTCCAATGTCTCTAACGATTGAACGCCCCTCTATGACGATTTGAATAAACAAACTTTTTGTGGACAAAATCCTCCCTGACCATTAAATTTGAGGGAAAGTATGAAGTTACTCTTGTTGATTGTATTCTTATAAATACATACGATATCCTAAGAAAAGATGGTACATATGATATAAAAGTAAAACCCTTTGACTTTTCTGACGAGGGCTTGGTGGCAAATTTTGACTCTGATGATTACTCCTTTAGAATTGTACCCTATAGAAATTACAGTCATATGACTAATTTGTGTTGATTTGTTAATAAAAACATTGCTTGCCAAAAAAACTCTGCCTTCACATTCAACTATTCAGCAGAACAAAGAAGAGTTTACATTACCAATTCATTAGAGAATTAAAAATTTTTTTCTCAATTAGGATTGAGAAAAATTGCGTGAGGTTCTCAATGCGTGAGGTTCTCGGTTTTAAGCATCGTATTATTAAAGTAAAAAATTTAAGTGGCAAGGACCATGTTATCCATGCAGACTATGCATTAAGCTTCTCATCAGACAATTGTACATTTCTGTATGCAGACCAGTTCTTTGCTCAAGAATACGTAGAAGAGATAAATCGGTATTACCAACTCTCAATGTCTCGACAAAGGTTCAGATCTAGCGTGCAATCCCAGGGCGAGCGATTGAAATCACAAAAAAGCGGAAAAAGTTTAAAAAGGGCAAGAAACGCCTTATCGCTCATCAGTCTCAACTCAGCCCGGAAGCGTAAAACATCAAAAAAGGAAAAGACAGCAAAAATTATAAGATGGAAAAGGGATTTCTTTTCCTAGAAATGGCATATCTACCACATAAAGTATCTCATCATTCAGTAAACTCATCTTTTTATTTTTTCAATGCAGAAAATGTTGATGTGAGTGTAAAACATGGTTACTATGAACAATTTTATCCACAACAGCCGCTCTCTGAAAACTTACACTTTCAAATTTATTCCAGTGAAAATTAGTTCATAGATTTGACTTCTAAATTTATGAGTCATTGTGAAAAATTCTAACAATGAAAAACCAAGTGCAGCTGAGGGGCTATCCTATGAAAATGGTGTACTACACAATTTATTTAGACAAATCAGTGAAAACTTAAATGGAATAATGGTGAGTAAAAGCAACATTCTTTCCAATTATGAAAGTTATATACAACTCATGTTGATGACTACGATTTCATATAAGAAAATGGGAGGTATGGCTATTAGATACGAACACAAAATAGACAATGCCACTGGAATTATACTAAGAGATGTGACCAATAAAGATTTACACTTGGTTGGCAAAATAAATCAAGAGACATTAACCCTATAGAGGCACTTGTTGTAAAAAAACAACACTGTACTTTTCGAGCTTGGATGCCATCTTGCTGTAAAAAAATACTGCTTTTATCAACATCTTTCGATGGGGCTGAAAGATGGCAGTCGATTGATACCTTCGGGGAGCTGCTGTGTGACATGTGGCCTAAACAGTGAGTCACCAAACCAAGGGATAAGAAAAACGAATTAAAAGGTAGGCAATTTCTAAGCTAGAAACTGGAAACAAAACGAAAAGGTGGGAGATTCCTTGCATGTCATATGCGTATAAAATATATACCGTTTAGAATTACTCTAGTTGAAATTCACGAAATGTGCAAGAATTTGGATCAGTAGCAAGATAAACTTCCTCCTGTTGTAAAAATACAACATCGGACGATCGTGGCTCAAAATTGTGAAACGAATAACTAATTTTTGTTTTCTTTTTAGGTGGCGGAATCTTACGACAGACTAAGAAAACGAGCTCAAAATCGCCGAATTGACGCAGAAGAGGCGGCCAAGTATATTTTTGACATTCGAGAAGACATGTTGTCTGACTTGTCCGACGATGATGATGACGATGATCCAGACTTCCTGTCTCCAGAAGATCTTACCGATGATCCTGATGCAGACTTGTTGCCTCTACTGGACAATCTCCACTTCTTCTTCTGGGAACAGGATGACGTGGAGGCTAACACTGAACCCAGTGCCGATGACTCGGGGGAAACTCCACCCTCCAGTCAGCAACAGCAACCGGTAACAGCAAGTACTGGAAAATCAAAGAAGAAATCGAAAGTCCAAGAAAAATATAGGTGGCCGTCATAGAGCCAGATCTTGGAGTCGGAGGCAACATAGTTTTACGTCTGATGAGTACCTTGCCAGAGAAAATGAACTACAAGATTTACTTTGACAACTGGTTTTCGAGCTTGAAACTAATGAGTTTGCTCAAAATTAAAGGATTCCCTTGTATTGGTACGTTGAACAAAGCGCGACTGAAGGGCTGCCCGCTCCTCACAGATGGTGAAATGAAGGAACGAAAGACAGGAACGTCAGATTACAGGACTGACATTCATTCCGACGTTATTGTAGCGAAGTGGATAGATAATAACACGATTTGCTTAGCTTCAACGTATTCAGGAATAACGCCTCAGGATACATGTAGGCGCTGGAACGTTAAGGATAAAACCAGGGTTGAAGTTTCAAGGCCTGCCATATGAGTACAACCGTCATATGGGTGGCGTAGATTTAGCAGACATGCTGGTGGAGATGTGCCGAACTCATCTTCGGACACGAAAATGGTATATGAGAATCTTCTGGTGGCTTATTGACACAGCAGTCTGCAACAGCTGGCTTCTTTTCAGGTCAGACATCAAAGCGCTGACTTCAAGGACAGACGAACCGATGATTTTTGAGAGCCTTCAGGTCTGAAGTTGCTGCAGGGTTGTATGCCTCGGCGCGTGTGATGCACCAACGTAAACGTGCTAGACCATCCGCAGATGTTGAAGCAAGTCCCAGCCCCATTCGAAGTCGCAATCGAATCCGACCGGCAATACCTGCTCAACCTGATGGGCTTTATCACTGGCCAAAACACTGACAAGCAGAGCCACTGCAAAGAGTGCAAATCAGAATATACCTCTTTTTAATGCGAAAAATGTGACCTTCCACTGTGCCTTACTGCCAAAAACAATTTTTTTAAAGCCTTCAACACCAAGTGAAAATGCCCCATTTTTATATACTCGAGAGGCTAATGTCTTATTTTTACAACATGGTCTAAAAATGACAATTTTGAATAAATCATGCAAAAAAAAAGTTTTTCGTCAATAGTCTGACCTAGAGATTACATGGGAAGCGTTGGAGATTTTTCCTGGCATTCGTTCCTATAGTGGCCCGTCAAGGGTTAAATATGGTGCCCAGCGTTTAACCCCCCCCCGGTGACTAGCCCCCTGGAAAATATCCCCCGGAAAATATTCCCCTCTGAAAATACCTCCCCCGTAAAATACCCCCGGAAATTACCTCCTGGAAAATACCCCCAAGGAAAATGCCCCCTGTGGAATACACTCCCCCCGAAGAAAATCCCCCTCGGAAAATACCCTCTAGAGAATATCCCCCGAAAATTACTCCCCGTACAAAATACCCCAGCAGAAAATGCTATGTCCATAATATTTTACCCGTATCTAACAAGGCGTCTTCAGCATAGAAAAAAAACTAAACTAAAAAAAAAATGTATTACAGTGGTCTGCATTTGCCCCCCCCCCCCGCGTGAATACACCCTTGGAAAATAAGACTTTACAAATCTGTGAATTTATTGGAATTTGATTTTTTAATTTTCGTTGAGGGAAGGAATTTTGGTACTTGTGTATTATGCGCCTACTCACTCAAGTTTACGCTTTGTAAAATTCGAGAACACTCCAGTTTTTTGTCAGCTTCTTCCTTACTTTAGAAATAAATTTGGGCTATAGATTTACATATTAGGGAGGGGATAAGATGTAGTTGGTCTGCATGCAAAATGTGTTTGGTACAAGTATTCGGCATATTAGACAGATAGATAGAGAAGTGTATTTTAAAGCTAAATATACGGCCATGAACACAGTAAAATAACATAAATTAAAGGCAAAAATAACATAAACTTTGATCAGTGATCATCATAAAGCACTTAAACGAAACAATGCATTTACCCAATAATAGCACTTAATACTTTAAAAAACGGTAATTGAAAAAAAAAACACTTAACACTTGGAAGAAACACTTATATGAAACATTACATTTACTTTATAGTGGGATTTTTTTTTTAGTTAATAGATTTTCCAGATACCTCGCTAGTATTCTGTAAATTTTTAATGGATATATACCTAGAAAGAATTATTTTCCGACTTCAAACTGTCAAAATACTTAACTCCCCAGGTAAACGAAAAAAAAGCTTTCCAAATTTGAGAACTTTATTTGAGTTTAATTTTTTTAATTTCCGTAGGGGAAAGGAGTTTTGGTACTTGTGTATTTTTGGCAACTCACTCAAGCTTACAATGTGTAAAACTCGAGAACAAACCGGTTTCCTAGATGTTTTCTTTTCAGCTTAGCGCGAGACAAGACAAAGACAAAGGACAGAATATATCGGAAATATATAATTTGGACTATATATTTGAACATAATGGGGGGGGGGGTAAATGTATTTGGACATTTTGAAGTCAGAAAACAATTCTTTCTAGGTATGACCACTAAAATATTACAGAAGAATAGATATCTCGAAATTATGTTTAAAAAAAAAGAGTATAAAGTGAATGTAATGTTTTATTTAAGTTTTTTTACAAGTGTTGCGTATTTTTTTCAATGAACGTTTTTCCAAGTATTAAATACTATTATCAGGTTAATGTAGTGTTTCACTTAAGTGTTTTGAAGGGTTGATGATCGCTAATCAAAGTTTATGTTAATTTTGCTTTTTATTTATATTTTTTGTTATTTTACTATGTTCATGGACGTATATTTTCCTTTAAGATACATTTGTCTATCTATCTATCTAATATGCAGAATAATTTTACCAAACACATTTTGCATCATGACCCGCTATACTTCCCCCCAAACATTCAATATTTAGTCAAAATTTATTTCTAAAGTAACGAAGAAACTAACAAAAAACTGGAGTGTTTTCGAATTGTACATAGCGCAAACTTGAGTGAGTTGTGTATAATACACTAGTATCAATGCTATTTCCTTAAGAAAATAAACAAGATAAAGCTCAAATAAAATTCTCAAGCTTGGAAAGCCTTATTTTCCACGGGGGGGGGGGGTATTTTTTACAGGAGTTGTTTTCATAGGGGGTATTTTCTGGAAGGGGGGTAGTTTCCACGGGGGGTATTTTCCGCAGGGGGTATATTCTGGGGTTGTTTTCTGAGGGGAGCGAGCAATTTCTGCTGAGAGTATTTTCTGGGGGGTATTTCAGGGGTGGGTGGTAATAGTTGCGGGGTAAACGCTTACAACCATTAAATATACATCAATGGTCTCTTTCCAATTTAAATATTGATATAAAGTTTTAACTTGTTCCGTCAAATATTGTTTTACGAAAAGTAGTTGGTACTATGCCCAATGTAAAAGTCTCTCTCACCTCTACAATACTTCATTTAAGAAAACAACAAGTTATGAGTCCTGTTGCCTTTGGTGATTGAAAAACTAAGACTACTACTACTACTAACAACTCATCGCAGCACCAAGCCACCTGAGGCCAACACAGCTACGCACGGTCCTCCTCCACCCCAATCTATTCAAAGCCTCCCTTTTTACACCCGCCCACGAAGTTCCCATTTCCTTTATATCTTTCTTTATGGCGTCCTCTCACCCAAGACGGAGGCGGCCTGATTTTTGTTTAGCCCTAGATGGTTGGTCGAAAAGAACAATTTTCGGAAATCTGTCATCCTTCATCCACACAACATGCCCTAACCACCTCAACCTTTCTTTCATTATAGACCTAGAAAGCGGTATTGAACCATATTTTTCGTATAGCCTATTGTTTGACATACGGTCAGTCAGCCGCGTACCCAGAACAATCCTTAAGCAATTTCTCTGGAAAACATTTAGCAAATCTTCATCCGCTTTTCGGAGCCTCCATGCTTCAGAGCCATATTTTACCACTGTCATCACTGTACATTCTAAGATTCTAATTTTGGTTTGCAGAATTATCTTCCTAGTCTTCCAGACTTTTTTTAACTCTGAAAAAACACCCTGAGCCTTGGCTATTCTATTTTTAATATTTTCACTTCTCCCACCATCTTTACTAATGATACTACCAAGGTAAGTGAAGCTGCCCACCTGATCAATCTTTTCATTACCCAACGTCACCTTTTCATCTTCACTTATTCCTAGCCTTAGTGACTTATTCTTCTTAACATTAATTTTCAAACCAATTTTAGCACCCTGAACTCGCAAAACCTCTAAAACTTCATTCATTTTACCCACACTTTCATCTAGGATGCTTAAATCATCAGCATAATCCAAGTCCAGGAGACATTTTCCTACCCATTTGATTCCGTGGTCTCTCATTGCCTTTCCTGTGCTCCTTAAGACAAAGTCCATCAAAATAATCCATATAAAGGGGGATAGAACACAACCCTGCTTAACTCCTGATTTAATACAAAACCAGCTGCTAACCTCATTTCCTACCTTAGCCGCAGCAGTGTTATTCTCATTCATAGCAATAATCACTTTAATATTTTTGTCTCGTATACCATACAAGGATAAAACCTTTACTAAAGCTCCTCTATCAACAGAATCGAACGCTTGCACATAATCTATAAAACTGAGGAACAAAGGTGTTTGAAAACTTAGGCACTTCTCAATTATTAGCCTAAGAGTGAAAATTTGGTCAACACATCCTCTACCTTTTCTAAAACCGAACTGCTCTTCTCTTAAAACTTTGTCTACGGCATCTCTCAGTCTAAAAAGTATCATATTACTAAGTAATTTGCTACCTACAGAGACCAGACTAATGCCTCGATAATTACCACACTCACTTTTATCACGGTTTTTATAAAGTGGCTTAATTAAGGTTTTCCTAAAATCGTTAGGTACTTCCCCTTTTTCAAAAATCATATTCATAATCTTCAATAACTTATTTCTAACCTCAGAGCCACCATATTTAAGAAACTCATTTACCACCCTATAAGCACCTGGAGCCTTATTATTTTTTAATCCTTTTAGTACTGTTGCTAATTCCTCCTCACAAAACAAATCTTCCTTCACATCCAAGGTATCACAAACTTTTTCATTTTCATCTATATTTTTTCCTGCAACTCTATCTCGGTTAAGCAAATTCTCAAAATATTCGGCCCATCTCTCTTTAGCTTTTTCCTTATCGCTAATTGCCACCCCATTCCTATCTTTAACTGGGACAAGTCCGGATTGACTACTACCTCTCAATTTGTTAACGTGCCAGTACAATATTTTACTATTATGCGGTCTAGCTGCATCTTCTAAATCTTCGGCAATTTTATCCATGGCCTCCACTTCACACCTCCTTAGTTCATATTTCAATGCTTTCTCCACTTTCTTTACATTTCTTTTGTTTTCATGCGATCTATCACTCAGATATTTCTTGTACAAGTCATTTCTCCTTTCTAATAAAGCTAAAGCTTTTTAACTAATATTCTCATCTGTGGTTCTAGCCTTCTTCCCTAAGACACCTTCTGCAATTTCACAAATTATTGTTCTAAAATCATTCTAACCATCTTACAAATTATCAAATTTTAAACTCGAGTTTTGTATTCAACTGTTCCTGGAAAGTTTATCTCAAATACTCATCCTGGAGTCTACCAACATAATAACTTCCCGGGAGGTAATTACCCTTCCGATATTTCAGCTTTAAATTAACCCTTGACACTACTAGATGGTGATTTTTACTTTTGACATCAATAACAGCACTCCTATATACCCTAGTATCTTGTATTGATCCTGCCAGTCTTCGGTTTACTATAACATAATCAATAAGGTTTGCTGTCTTACCATCACGTGAATACCATGTTAACTTACAAGCCATTTTATGACCAAACACCATATTGTTTATAACTAGATTGGTATACCTACAAAATTGCAAAAGTCTGTATCCATTACTGTTTTCTTTTCCTACACCAAATTTACCTAAGCTGGGATACCATCTATCCTTATTTCTACCAACCTGGGTGTTAAAATCTCCCAGCAATAACATCATATTTCTACCTGGGACCTTGTCTATTTGCTCCTGTAACTGTAAGTAAAATTCATCTGAGTCACTAGTATCTCCATCAGTCGGTTCTACAGGGGCGTATACTACTATAACTGATACCTTGAACTTTCTAGTCATAAAATGAGGAATTAGTATTCTAGTATTAATACCTTCCCAGCCTAAACAAGACTTAGCAGCTTCCTTATTCATCATGAGCCCTACTCCCTGTCTATGTACCCCATCCTTCCTGCCTGAGTAAACAAATTCTATATCACCTAATTTCATGTTTCCTACCCCTGGGATATGAGTTTCCGAAACTCCTAATAAGTCCAATTAGAATCGTCTGAATTTGTCAGTCAAAATGTTGATAAAATAGTCATTTTTTAACGTTATAACATTCTAAGTTCCAATTTTCATGTTCTTTAAATCATTGGAATTAGTTTCGCCTCAGGAAAAGCAATGATCCCGGATACCACTGCAGGACGGGGATCACATATCTTCTCAAGTCTACACCGAAGTGCTTAAGCCGGCTTAGGACTGGACAGCAAGAAGTCCCTGGGACCTCCATCAATGGGGTCTTTGTTCAATCCTGGGCCAATCTTGGTCAAAACATGGTTTTCAGCACTTGGCGATGCTCTTCTATCAACAAGAGTCGAAATCCTGCACAGACAATCTCAAGCCTATTACCTCCAACTCATTATATATTCATGCCTACAAATATCATGCTACTACGGGGAGGCAATCTGTAATAGATAAATTAGCTAGGAAGAGGTTTTTCAGCCCAAAGACGCCCGTCAAAAAATACCAAGCACAGAAGAATTATCCATTAGTCAGAATCCCGTGCGAACTGTATCGTTTACTAGGCTATGAGGTACTCCAGTAGTGCCACACCTCAATTGGGACTAGAGATTGATCGTTAAATTCCTATTTTTGCAAGTGCACTAAGCGTGTCAAGAACGCTCTTTGAAGAAGTAGTTATTCGTAGACCAGGAGATTATACCTTGTCGAGGTTGACCTCATATCGAGGATTTTGCCATGATTGTGCTCTGCATCACCATGCAATTTAACCCACTGCTGGGAGAAGGTTTGCAATTCATGGAACTTGTGGACAAACCAGTGGGCCCTTTTGAGTGTACATTTGAGGGGCCTTCTTCCTCCTCCGCCTGTATTTATGACCCCGGGCGAGGGTGCCCCAGATTCTATGATGGACCCCCGGGGACACGGTCCCCCCGTGGTCCGTGCCTCCTAGGGAGGTACCCTACCTATCTGTAGAGCGTTCCCCTATCGCCACCTGGGGACACGCTGAATGGCCTGAGGGAGGCCAGATAAACGGATCACTTTTCTTTTGCAAAGGCCATAAGTCAGTGACATATTTAACCTACTACTTATAAATATACATAACTCACTGACTAGGCCTATATAAGTTATATACAGAAATATATAACTCAGTGACACATTTAACCTACTACTTATAAATATGTGTAACTCACTGACTAATCCTATATAAGTTATATACAGAAATATATAACTCAGTGACATATTTAACCTACTACTTATAAATATGTGTAACTCACTGACTAGGCATATAAGTTATATACAGAAATATATAACTCAGGGACATGTTTAGCCTACTAGCCTACTTAAAATATGTGTAACTCACTGTTTAGGCCTATATAAGTTATATACAGAAATATATAACTCAGTGACATATTTAGCCTACTACTTATAAATATGTGTAACTCACTGACTAGGCATATAAGTTATATACAGAAATATATAACTCAGTGACATATTTAACCTGCCACTTATAAATATGTTTAACTCACTGACTAGGCCTGTATAAGTTAAATACAGCAATATATAACTCAGTGACATATTTAGCCTACTACTTATAAATAATTTTAAATCACTGACTAGGCCTATATAATTTATATACAGAAATATATAACTCAGTGACATATTTATCCTACTACTTATAAATATGTGTAACTCACTGACTAGGCTTATCTAAGTTATATACAGAAATATATAACTGAGTGACATATTTAGCCTACTAATTATAAATATGTGTAACTCACTGACTACGCCTATATAAGTTATATACAGAAATATATAACTGAGTGACATATTTAGCCTACTACTTATAAATATGTGTAACTCACTGACTAGGCATATAAGTTATATACAGAAATATATAACTCAGAGACATATTTAACCTACTACTTATAAATATACATAACTCACTGACAGGACCTATATAAGTTATATACAGAAATATATAACTCAGTGACATATTTAGCCTACTACTTATAAATATGTGTAACTCACTGAATAGGCCTATCTAAGTTATATACATATATATACACATACATACACACACATATACATATACACATACATAGCCTACATACATACATGCATACACATACATACACATACATACATATATACACATATATACACATATACACATACATACATACATACATACATACATATATATACATATACGATACTAATGAATAAGAAAGAAAAAAAACTCAATGTAGACAAGCATCCTGATTCTTCAAAAACTGATTAAAGAAATCTAAAACTGTTTTGTTAAGACAGCCAGCTTTAATAGCCCCTTGCCCCTTATTAAACATCCCCACTAGGCTAGCTATATCTGAAAATATTTTTAAGACCCAAAGCAAAGATTGAGGTCTAAGCCATTTGTCTCCAATTTTTCTGTAGCCTGCTGGTATTGGTGTGATATAGGGACAAATCCCTGCTTTTCATTCAAAAAAATGTTACACTTCTTACCTCAACTTGAGGTAACTTCATGTAAGAGGGGTTTTAAGCTCTTTTCAAAATCCTAAACAATTATCTATTAGCCTATTTCAAGCCAACTTTCCTGTAACTAAGAGCTACAGGAAATTATGTCAAATTGCTTGTTCCTCATACAATCACAAATCAACAACACATTGCTAGGGGTACACGTACCAAGAGTGATTCACATTTATCAAATGTTATCAAATGTGATCAAATGTGATCATTTATCACATTTATCAAAGGTAAATTTCCCCCAAAACTGGCTTTGGGTTTTGTAAAAAGTGCTAGTGCCGTTGGATGTTGGATAAATTCTCCACATATATTTGAAATGTTTACGCTTTCATCTCTTGTATTTAAAGTAAATGGAATTCCACTCTGCCATTTATCCTTTGATAAATCCTACAGCACTTTATATGAATTGACAATGCAATCTGTAGATCAAAATTCAAAATTATTTGAAAATGGTACAAACGAAGAAATGTTTGCAAAAACTCATGGCAACATTGAATTCGATTTGTCCGGTACTCAAGGTATGACTATTGTCCAAACGGGTACAGTACCCTTAGAGTGTACCTTTGCCGAGCCATTGGAGGAGAATATTGCATTAATCTTGTTAAGTCAATTTGAAACCTATTGGGAAATTACCCCTGATGGCAGTATTCTATTTGACTTGGCACCATGAATATAAATCAAGTAATCAATGTATTCAATTTGCATCCAAATACAAATTCTATTGCATACCTTCGGATTTCCTCGATCCTATTTAAAGTGTTAACAACACCCTTAGCACTGTTAATAGCAGTCCATCAACTTTAAACATGGGTATTGGCTATGAATCTTCCAAACAGGGAAGAATATTGAATATTTTTATCTTCTTGGCCTACCGTATACGTTCTAAAAACTTCACTTTAAAAACTTTCTTGAGCAAAGTGAAAAATCTATTATTCAAAATCGAAAGCGCGGAAAAGATTTATCGACCAAAATTTGTGGTTTTCATACACTATTATATTTGTAGATATACTTACAGCGTATTTCTTAACATTGACAGTGACAATCTTCAATTGACTGAAATTCCAGTTTCAATTTCTTTCAATTAATATAAATATAAATTGAGTAAATGCATCTGGGGCCATTACATAAAAGTCTCATGCAATAGTCAAAAGATGGGAATTCATTTCTCAATATATCGTTAAGCATTCCTTGAGAAAATATTTTCCTTTGAAGAGATAACTGTAGAAAATTATTCTTTCAATTAATATAAATATAAATTGAGTAAATGCATCTGGGGCCATTACATAAAAGTCTCATGCAATAGTCAAAAGATGGGAATTCATTTATCAATTTATCGTTAAGCATTCCTTGAGAAAATATTTTCCTTTGAAGAGATAACTGTAGAAAATTATTATCTAGAATTAAACACTTTTCCAGTTTTACTAGATTGCGTAAGATATTTTGGTTCTCTTATCCCGACACTCTCACTACCAATTCTAAACTCTGGTTAGTAACAAACTTGTCCCTTTCTAGAGATTTATTCATGGTTTAATAAATGTTTTCGTGGATAAACTATTATTGGTGCTTACACGGGGGTTGTTTATCATTAGTTCAATTTCAATTTCCTAGAAGATAATCTCTGCTAGTGCCCTTTTTATTTTAGTCGAGATTTATCTGTCTGTTCCAAAATTATTTTTACGTAAGTAAAATTTGCGGCATCTAGACTATATATATATTGCATATGGTTGCAACGGTACTTACGTCTTCTTTTTACCTTTCCTTGAGTGGTAGTAGTAGGAGGGTGGTGATAAGACTTATCACCGGGTAGCGTTCAACCATCAGCAGAAAGTCGACCTTCTTTATCAACTAAAAGGTTTATGTTTGCGTTCTTCTTCAACACTAACTTCTCTGGAGATACTATTCTCGCAGTTCCATCTCTATAACGCTTGAATTTTCTTGGTAGTTAAAAAAAAATTAACTCCTTACTGCTGTGGCAACGCACGCATACATATGCAATAAGATTGCCATTAGCACTTGGTTCATAATTCAAAGATTTCTCTTTCTCAGCATTCAATGATACTACAACTTTGGCATGTACGCACGTCTTGGAATATTTGATATTCACTTTTTTTAAAAAAAATAAGATTATCCTCTCGATGCAGAAATAAAACTGAAATAATGTCACGCAAGATTGTGACAACTCAGCGTCACGTAGCACGCACCTACTCTCGTGACCGGTCGTATTGCAGGTCAAGTGGGAATCTATGACGTCATGGGAATACGGGGTCGTGTCTTTCAGGACCTCATGGGAATCTGGGGGTGTTTCTTCCAGAGCCTCAAGGGAATATTGCTATGGGCCCCATGAAAACCATGGAGCCAGTATTATTTTATAGTATTATTTTACATTTAGAGGGGTGTTCCCTATTTTTGATAATCGGGCAAATTCTTTGAAGCTTATAGATTGTTATGGGTACAATTAAACTTAATGAAACATACATTTGGAATCACCACAATAAGTAATTTCGTTTTATATCTGTTTTATCTAAATTCCGTTTTGTATTGTTTCTGTTATTATTAAGCCACATGACCCCTTAGTCATAGTTTGCTACCACAAACTGTTTGAAACAAAAACGTTCATTTAGTGCACACAGCAGAAAACAGATTCATTCCAAAGCTACAAATTTAAATTCATTTTAGTTTTTTTCTGTAGGACCATAACGTCAAACAATTTTCAGATGAAGTTGTATTTTTTTGGAAGGGGGAAGTAGGGTGGAAAAATAAGTTTGAAAGTATGCTTTAAGCTTTAATTAAAAGAAAACATTCAAAATTCTAATAGAAACTACAAAGTCTCAGCTTTTGGGGTGTGTGGTAGGGAGGGTTCAAATGCTCTCGGTGAATATTCATTTCCAGTGAGTAGCCCCAGTGGCTTTCAATAGATGGTCAGAAATATGGACACAAAAAATCACATTATTTTTATTACATCCATCTTATAAAATATACATAAATATATAATATTAATGCTACTTATTTTATTCAAAAATACAAATTATCACCAAGCATAGAAATGGAAGTTCAGTAACTATTTGAAATTTTAAAGAACAGAAATTGACACTAGAAGATGGTTCAATTGAAAATCAAAGTTATCAGCAAGCCGTAACACGACGTATCTCTGTGTAGGAAATAAGTAGCTATAACAATCCATCATACCAATAACAATCCAAGACTCTATTTATAGCTGTTTATCCTTCCTCCTTGTTGTTTTCTTTTTTTTGAAAAGAAGTCTTGCCTTGAAACCAAATAGTTTTTCAATGCTGTTTATTATGTTTAAAAAGCCCAGCTAAGGATATAGTCTTGAAAACTGGCTGCTTGTAAACCTTTTAACTATAAGCAAATGAATAACAAAAGACCTCAGATTATTTCAATGACAAATCCCGAAATAGCTTACTAGAAACATGTAGATTACTTTATCCAAAATATAAAATTTTGCTAGCTTAATAGAGAAGACCCAAATACATATTTTAGAGAAACCAGGAATATGCTTAAATTAAAGCAGGCCATGACTTCCGCTTTCAAACTTTATTATAAAAAAGTAACAATAAAACATATTAAATAGTTCAGAAGCTTCTTTTCAATACGAGGCAATCTTCTCCAAAATTAATAAAGTCATACCCACTGTTGGGTCTATTTAATTGTGATAACATGTTGAATGGTCGCTGAGACTGATATGGCTGCTGAGACTGATACGGTTGTTGAGACTGATACCGTTGCTGAGACTGATTTGGTGTATCAAACCCAATACCAGAGGACAATGGATCAGAATTCTTAGGGTTTTTTGAAGCTGATCCCAGTGGAGTCTTGGGGTTTACGCAATTCCAAAAGAGCTGAAATGGCTTTTTCTCAGGTGACTGGCTATTCGTCTGCAAGGTTGAGGCTGGTTGGCCCTGTCCAAAATTACCACTGTTTCCATATATTGAAGGATTCATTTCTAGAAAATAAGTTTTTTGAATACAGAGAGACAATTTAGCTAATGCGAAACATCCTTTTGAATAATGCATTCAAATAATTATCAACAAAATCTGATATCTATACTTTTCATAACCAAAACACAATTGGCACTTTACTGAATAAAAAGAACTAAAAGTGGATTATCAGTTTAATATAAATATAGTTTTTGAAGTTCTTAAGAACTTGAAAAAGAATTATTTATTTAAGTTAAAAAACAAAAACATTTAAAATATATTTTATTTTCAGTAAAATGCAAATTATTTTCGGGACTTGAGATGTCACCCCTAGTCATGGTGTTTGTCACCCCTAGTCATCTTAATTTTTGCTCGTTTTGAGTTTGTCTCGGTTATTTATTGTAATTTCTGTTTGGTATTAGCTTTAATTTATTTATTGAAGGTTATTTGTGGTACTTTTACGCTTGGGAGATTATTTGACTTTATTTATGCTCGTTTTTGGTTTAATGGAGCTCATAACTTTCTTTAAAAAACTAAATTCTTGGGAAAATATTTTAAATTACTATTTGTTCGCTTTTTATTGACATAGTCTTTTCATAGAAAAAATAATGTTTTATATCTTTTCGGTTTTTTTTATAAGATTCCATTGTTTGGCCTGCTATTTGTATGCTCGAGAAAATTGTTCAACAATTTTTAAATTTGACACGAATAGTACAGTTTAATTTAGTTTTATCCCTCCTCAAATTGACTTGAAAAATAAAGCATAATTCCTTTCCCCAAAAAATTATCTATGATTTTGAAAATCTGGATACGCTTAGACTCTTTTGATTTAGCTAAACTGTAAGAGCAAAAGTAGTAATAGTAGTAATCCTGAAGGTTTCAAAATAATAGTCGTTCGTGAGATGTTGTTGAGATGTTTTATTGGCAACTAGTAAACACATAGTGCAATTTGATTTAATTTTAAATCAGTATTTAATCAGATCTAGTTTTAAATTACAAAACCTTGGGGTTGACATACCGTATTGGGTCCTCACAGTTACTGGACTTGAAATCATATTCGGACTTGAAATCATATATATATTGCTTATATGCCCTTTTGAAAACCTTCATGCATACAGTTTTTTGCTTTAACTGGAATTCCCCTTAAACATATCCAAAAAGCTCTACCTTAATTTCCTTAGCGTCATTTGTTGCAATAACAGTATTTACAGTGTACACATAGTGCCTTCTGGCAAGTTCTAAATCTGCAACAATTTACCCTTAAAGGTCTGACCTAATAGTGTAAGCCATTCCGGATATATTGCTTTGTCAGGTTTCCGAAAATCTACATGCTGATATTTCGTTTTGATTTAATTCAGCATTTACCTAAACGTTCCTCAAAAACTTCACCTGCATCCCCTTAGCTTGTGCTTTATAATTTGTTTTTTTCGAAACAGGCCGTTCTGGGGGGGGGCGGGGGTGGGAGTGCCCCCGCTGTTCTTGGGTACTCGGTAAAAAAAAATAAGTCGGCGAAACTTTTTGAGAACGTAGCCCATATTGTTTGTTCAGTTAAATAAATACGACGAAAATACTGACATATCATCTACAGATATCTCGAACAATACAAAGATATAGAGATATAATAGATATACAAACATCTCTTAAGAACCATTCGCAAAAAAGCACTACAGTTCAATGCCCAGACTTGCAATATCATCACCGAAAACCTGCAGGTCCTTGTGATATGCGTTTTTCACAAAATGAAGGTTGTATGTGACACTTTTCAACAGACGGTTTTCTGTGTAGTGTTTTATCCGTTTATCAATCTGAGTATAGTGTTTTTTCATTTTTTTTTTTCTGTAGTGTTTTATAAGTTTGATTAAAAACAGTGTTTTATCTGTATTTATGAGTTTATCAGTTAAAAGTATAAAAACCATAGTAATCAGTTTATAATCTAGAGTATGAGTTTATAGTAAAAATTATCATTTTTATCTGTAGTGCTTTATCAGTTTATCAGAAACTTTTCTTTTAACTTATGCCCCACCACAATTAGAAAAGGTCATCTGTTGCAGCTGATAACCAATATTGTTCACTGCCTTCAATAAGTCCCATTTCAACATTTCACTTGTTGCTTCCCAAAATACAAGATTTCAAGGTTACTGCTAACGACTTTGGCTTGGTGAGGAGAAAAGTGCCTTGTAGGTATTGTGAAGCGCTTGACAACTGGCATAATTTGTCGTTTCGGTATACTCTAATGCTCAATATTCAGTTTCCTTGATGTTTTTGAGTATCTCTTAACAGAAATCCGAGTATAGTCATAAGCATCGTTTGGGGGTGAGGTGGAGAGGATGGGTATTTGTATCTCATTGAATTTGGAAAAATATAAATTATTAATTAACTTAGAAACTGTTGCTCGTTGTTAGTTACAACTGCGCTTTCTTGTTTTTCAATATAAAAAACGTAAAAATAAAGAATAGTCTCTATTTATGATACCAAACCTTCTTATTGTTGTTGCTTTTCCATCTATTTCTTATAACCAATTACAAATAAAGAATCGGTATCAATTTACTATGGATTATTACTGAAATTAGTCACACTTCATGCAACGGCAGCGTTACATTCGTAATGTTTGATTCTGTATCAGCTTGCTCTGCAGGAAATATCTGCTGAAAGTAAGATAGGATGAATTTGAATAATATAAGTACATTTTTTTCATATTTAGATAATTTCTATGAACATATAAGGGTAGTGGTTTTACCAATTCATGTAGTAAATTACACAATATTTTGAAACGAACATTATGCTAATTATTGATGAAAAACAGTCGGTAGAAATGGTAAGCCAGTCGGTTGAAAACCTCACTCCCCTCCCCCCAACAGCCAGGCAATTAACAACCCAGAGTAGCAGTACTAGCATTAGTAGCAGTATGGGCACATCAGCTTTGGTTTTTTCAACACCCCTTTCACCACACACTTAAAGTTTCAATTTAATACTATCACCTGATCCTGAAAAAAATCTGATACGTGCTCTTGGCAACATTTGGGGCAAAGTGTGTCTTGATTAAGTTCAATACAGTTATAATATTTTCCTAATGTATAGCTTTAATACCTTCAGCCTTAGTAGCAGTAGTAGTAGTACCAGATGTAATAATAGTTGCTGAATCAGTAACAACAGTTGGACCAATAGTATTAGCATTAATTTTAGTGGCAGTAGTAGTTGTAAAACCAAAATAATAGCACCAGTAGTAGTAGGAGTATTAGTATTAGTACAAGTTAGAGCAGTAGCATAATGATGTAAATTTTGTATTTTTATTAATTCAGCGTCCCCGGCAACAAGCCCTGTCAATTTCAACTTCATACACCAAACTGTGTATTCTCTACACGTCAGAGAATACACAAGAGGGGAGTAATGTTAGTGTCCGATAATCCCAATTTTCTTATTTGTAAGATTTAATAAATTCCAGGCAAGTCCCAAGGATCATTAAAAAGGCATGGAAAAGGGAAGCACAAAAGCTCTCCTAACGTTGACTTCTTGGTTATGGTTTTTTATAACCAAGTACTAATAAGTATAAGCAGTAATAGTTTCAGAAAAGCAGCAGTATTATTAACAGTAGTAGTATTAAATATTGTCTTTTGTTCCGTTGAACATACCCCAAATGATACCCCAGAAGTTTCACCTTTATACAGTATGTCGTTCTAGAAATTTTATAGATGTGCCACTTTACTTCCTTTTGACGCCATTTTCATCTTAATACTCTTTGCCCTACAAGTAGTTGAAGTAGTTGTTGGAGTAGTTTAGTAGCAAAAGCAGTAAAAGCAGCAGCGTTAGCTTTTTGAAGAATCCTCTGAAAGCTCCAACTTAACACCCACATCTATTCTTGAATACTCACTTCTGACCATCTGTAGGCAGAGAGTTTGTTTCTATTTAGGGGAAATTTCCATCAAAATTCTGTCAAATTCTCACCTTCATACTTAACCTAATGGTACTATTATCATAGTAGTAATGGTTATAGTAAAAGCAGTAGCAGACTGTTGTATCAAAGGCAATGCTGTAGCGTTGCCTATAGTAAAGGCCATACGGCACAAATGTTTTATTATGTATTATTTTTTTTTCCAGAGGCACTTCTTATGGAAGGGGTCGTCGTAGAAACTTCAAAGGGGGCTCATTTGGTTGGAAATCGAGAGTTCTAGTGATCTTTTTGATAGTCAAAAATTATTGGAGGCCAACTAGCTCCCCTCACGCCCATCATTCCCCCAAACACACCCAATCAAAATTTTGAAATAGCCATTTTGTTCAGCGTAGCTGATTTCCAGATAGAAAATATAATTTTGAGGAGGACACTCCGCCACAACCCTCAGGGCAAGAGTTTTTGGTTATGCCCTGGGGGCATATAAGGTTTCTATAGAAGGCATTGTCGTAGGAACTTCAAAAAATGCTTTTTTGATGAGAAATTCGAAGGCCTAGTGCCCTTCCTAATAGTAAAAAGTGATTGTAGGTCACCTAGCCCCCCCCGCCACGCCCCTCATTCCCCACAACGCAGCCAATCAAAATTTTAGTTAGCCATTTTGTGCAGTGTTGTTGATATCCAGGTATAAAAAATGTTTTTGATGAGGAAACTCCCCAACAACCCTGAGGGCAAGGGTTTTAAGTTATGTCCTGGGGGCATATATGGTTTTTATAGAAGGTGTTGTCGTAGAAACTTCAAAAAATGCTCATTCGATTGAAAATTCAAACTAATAGTGCACAATAATCGAAAGTGATTGGATGGCAACTAGCCGCCCCGCGACCATCCTTCCCCCCAAACCATCCAATCAAATTTTGAGATAGCCATTTTGTCAAGCGTAGTATATTTTCCGATAGAAAATATATTTTTGAGGAGGAAAATCCTCCACAACCCTCAAGGCAAGGGTTTTAAATTATCCCCTGTGGAGATATAAAGTTTTTATAAAAGGCGGTGTCGTAGAAACTTCAAAGAAGGCTCATTCGATTGGAAATTCATTTAAATGGGCTAGTGCCCATTTCAATAGTCAAAAGTGATTTGAGGGCAACTAATCCCCTCTCACGTTTACCCTTTCCCCAAAAACATTTAATCAAGATTTTGAGACCGTCATTTTATTAAGCGTAGTTTTAAGTTCAGGAAATTAAGTCTTTGAGGATGGCAACTCCCTAAAATTATGCCCTGGGGGCATATAAGGTTTTATATAGACTACATTGTCTTATAAACTTCAGAGAGGGCTCATTTAATTGGGAATTGAAAGTTCTAGTTCACTTTGTAAGCGTCAAAAGATATTGGAGGGTAACCAGCTCCCCCCCCCTCTTAAACCCTAGTTTCCCAAATGCATCCAATAACAGTTTTAAGATAGCAATTTTGTTAAAAATAGAATCAAGACTATATAACAAAAATTCCGGTGTTGACACAACCCACCAGCGCCAGGGGACAGGCGTTTTAAGTTTTGCCCTTGGGGAATATATGTTTCTTATGGTAATGATACTCGTATTAAATTCAAAGAGGTATAATTTAATTGGAAATTGAAAGTTCTAGTTAACTTTTTAAAAGTGATTGGAGTCAAAAGAGATTGGAGGGGACCTATCCCCGCCATGCCTTTTTTTCCTCAAACCCATCCAATAATAAGTTTGAGACTTATTTTTTTAAATAGTTCAAAGACCATATAACAAAAACTCAGGGGTCAACACAGCCTCCCAGGGCCTGAGGACGGGTGTTGTAAGTTATGCCAATGGGGAATATATGGTTCTTATTGAAGGGATATTCGTAAAAAATTCAGAGATGGCTCATTTGACTATAAATTGAAACATCTAGTTAAGTTTCTTTGAGTCAAAAGATATTGGAGGGGAACTAGCCTCCACGCCCCTTTTCCCCAAATGCATCCAATAAAAATTTTGAGAAGGGCATTAATTCAAAAGTTTTTCATTTGTGCTTCAATAGGAAATATTTTTTTGCCCTGGAAACATAGAAGGTTTATTTTATAGAAAACGTTGTCTTGGAAATTGAAACGGCTAGTGCCCTTCTTAATAGTCGAAAGTGATTGGAGGGCAAGTAACCCTCCTCACACGCCAATCATTTCCCCAAATATTTCAAAATTTTGAGATAGCAATTTTCTTAAGCTGAGTTGAAAGTTCTGGAAATTAGGTCTCTTAGGATGACAACCTCCCTCCCCTAACCCTCAGGGCAAGACTTTAAGTTATGCTCTAGGGGTTTATGAGGTATTTATAGAAAGCTGTGTCGTAGAAAATCAAAAACGGCTAATTTGATTGGAAATTCAAAACGCTAGTGTCCTTTTTAATAGTCAAAAGTGATTGGAAGGCTTGACATTTTCATAGTAAAGATCGATGTGGCTGCAATGTTTTTTTTTTTTTTTTCTTTTATTTAGACCAGGGTACTTCGTATCGAGGGAGTTGTCGTAGGAACTTCAAAATAGGCTCATTCGACTAAAAATAGAAAGGGATAATGCCCTTTTTATAGTAAAATGTGACTGGAGGGCAAAAATTCCCCCTCCCACACCTACCTTCCCATTTCCCTATTATAATTAAAAACTAAATGTTGTCTTTAGCTTTAACTAAAATGCACTGTGTTAATTCTAATTCCCAATAAGGCATCTCAGAGCTATCAAAGAAAATAAACAGATTTCTTACAAATGGTATCAAGTTTTCTATTTCAGGTTAACTAGAAAAGGTATGGAACTGAACTAAACACCAGAACTAAGAACATTAGAACTAAGTCCAGATTTTTAAAAGGTGTATGTTGTTAAAGATTGCTGAAAATTTTATTCTAACTTACAAATAGCAGGGCAAACTATAAAGTCTTAAAAAAAAAACAAAAATATTCAAAATATTATTTTCTTTTCAGAGGCAACGCTGCTGCGTTGCCTATAGTAAAGGCCATACGGCTCTAATGCTTTATTATTTATTTTTTCAGAAACACTTTATATGGAAGGGGTCGTCGTAGAAACTTCAAAGGGGGCTGAATCGATTCGAAATTGAGAGTTCATGTGCCATTTTTCATAGTCGAAAATGATTGGAGGTCAACAAGCCCCCCCCCCCGCCCCGTCATTCCCCCAAACACATCAAATCAAAATTTTGAGATAGCCATTTTTTTCATCGCAGTTGATTTCCCGATAGAAAATATGTTTTTGAGGATGACACTCCCCGACAACCCTAAGGGCAAGGGTTTTAAGTTATGGTCTGGGGGCATACAGGGTTTTTATTGAAGGCGTTGTCATAGAAACTTCAAAAAAGCTTATTCCATTGGCTATTAAAAGGAATAGTGCCCTTTTTAATAGTCAAAAGTGATTGAAGGGCAAATAGCCCCTCCCCCCGCCCCACCACGCCCATTATTCCCCCTAGCACATCCAATCAAAATTTTCAGATAGCCCTTTTGTTCAGCGTAGTTTATTTCCAGATAGAAAATATATTTTTGAGGAAGATACTCCCCCGCAACCCTCAAGGCAAGGGTTTTAAGTTATACCCTGGGGTTATATAAAGTTTTTATAGAAGGTGGTGTGGTAGAAACTTAAAAAAAGGCTTATTCGATTGGAAATTAAAAGAGCTAGTTCCTTTTTTAATTGTCGAAAGTGATTTGAGGGCAACCAGACCCCCTCTCACACTCACCTTTTCCCCAAACATATCCAATCAAAATTTTGAGACAGCCATTTTATTAAACGTAGTTTTAAGTTCTGGAAATTAGGTCTTTGAGGATTACAACTCCCCCATAGCCCTCCGGGCAAGGGTTGTAAGTTATGCCCTGGGGACATGTAAGGATTTGAATAGACAACATTGTCGCATAAACTTCAGAGAGGGTTCATTTGATTGGAAATTGCAAGTTCTAGTTCACTTTTTAAGCGTCAGAAGATATTAGAGGGTAAACGGCTTCCGCCTCCCAAATCCCTATTTTCCCAAATCCATCCAATAAAATTTTAAGATAGCTATTTTGTTAAAAATAGTTCAAAGATTTTATACCAAAAAATTTGGTGGTGACTCAACCCACCAGGGCCCGGAGGCAGGTGCTGTAAGTTATGACCTGGGGCCATTTATGGGTCTTATGGAAGGGATGCTCGTATTAACTTCAAAGAGGCATCATTTGATTGGAAAATGAAAGTTCTAGTGCACTTTTAAGAGTCAAAAGAGATTGGAGGGTACCTAGCCACCCCCTCCCTCCATGCCCTTTTTTCCTCAAACCCATCCGATTTAGAAATTTGAGATAGCTTTTTTTCAAAAATAGTTCAAAGACAATGTAACGAGAACTCAGGGGTCAAAAGAGCCTCCCAGGGCCCGAGGACAGGGGTTGTAAGTTATGCCCATGGGGAATATATGGTTCCTATTGAAGGGATGCTCGTAAAAAATCCAGAGATGGCTCATTTCATTGGAAATTGAAAGTTCTGGTTAAGTTTCTTCGACTCAAAAGATATTGGAGAGCAACTGGCCCCCCACGCCCCTTTTCCCCAAATTCCTTCAATGAAAATTTTGAGATAGGTATTAACTTAAAAATTTCTCAAAAGTCAAATAGCAAAAACTCAGGTGTCGTCACAAACCCCCGGGCCCGGGGGCAGGCGTTGTAAGTTATGCCCTGGGGCATATAACTTACAACGCTAGTGTTTAGTTTAGTTCCATACCTTTTCTAGTTAACCTGAAATAGAAAACGATACAATTTGTAAGAAATCTGTTTATTTTCTTTGATAGCTCTGAGATGCCTTATTGGGAATTAGAATTAACACAGTGCATTTTAGTTAAAGCTAAAGACAACATTTAGTTTTTAATTATAATAGGGAAATGGGAAGGTAGGTGTGGGAGGGGGAATTTTCGCCCTCCAGTCACATTTTACTATAAAAAGGGCATTATCCCTTTCTATTTTTAGTCGAATGAGCCTATTTTGAAGTTCCTACGACAACTCCCTCGATACGAAGTAACCTGGTCTAAAAAAAAAAGAAAAAAAAACATTGCAGCCACATCGATCTTTACTATTAAAATTTCAAGCCTTCCAATCACTTTTGACTATTAAAAAGGACACTAGCGTTTTGAATTTCCAATCAAATTAGCCGTTTTTGATTTTCTACGACACAGCTTTCTATAAATACCTCATAAACCCCTAGAGCATAACTTAAAGTCTTGCCCTGAGGGTTAGGGGAAGGGAGGTTGTCATCCTAAGAGACCTAATTTCCAGAACTTTCAATTCAGCTTAAGAAAATTGCTATCTCAAAATTTTGAAATATTTGGGGAAATGATTGGCGTGTGAGGAGGGTTACTTGCCCTCCAATCACTTTCGACTATTAAGAAGGGCACTAGCCGTTTCAATTTCCATTACAACGTTTTCTATAAAATAAACCTTCTATGTTTCCAGGGCATAACTTGTTACCCTTGCCCTGAGGGCTGTGGGCGAGTGTCTTCCTCAAAATATAATTTCCGGACTTCTTAAATACGTTGAACAAAATTGCTATCTCAAAATTTTGATTGCATAGGTTTGGGAAAATGGTGGGTGTTAGAGTGGTGTTAGTTATCGTTCAATAGCTTTTGACTATTAAAAAGGGCACAAGCCCTTCTAATTTCCAACCGACTGGCCCTTTTTGAAATTTCTACAACATCACTATCTATACAAACCTTACATTCCCCCAGGTCATAACTAACAACCCTTGCCTCAAGGGCTCTGAGGGGCTATCATCCTCGAAGAACTAATTTCTAAAACTTTTCACTACGTTGAACAATAAGGCTAATTAAATTTTTTTATTGGATGTGTTTGCGGAAAAGGTGAGATTAAGAGGGGATTAGTTGCCCTCAAATCAATTTTGACTAGTAGAAAGGGCACTAGCCCTCTGAATTTTACAGTCGAATGAGCCATTTTTCAAGTTTCTATGACAAAACTTTCAATAAAACCCTTACATGCCCCCAGGGCATAACTTAAAACCCTTACTCTAAGGGCTGCGGGGGGAATGTCATCCTCAAAGATATAATTTTTGGATCTTTCAACTACTTTGAACAAAATGGCTATCCCAAAATTTTGATTTGATGTGTTTGGATAAATGGTGGGCGTGGAAGGGGTGTTAGTTGCCTTCAAATCACTTTCAACTATTAAAAAGGGTACTAGTCGTTTCAATTTCCAAACAAACGAGCGCTTTATTAATTTTCTAAGACAAAACTTTATATAAAAACCATGTATTCCCCCCAGGAATAACTTACAACCTTTGCCCTGAGGGCTTTGTGGGGAGGGGGGTTGTCATTCTCGAAAACCTAATTTGAAGAATTTTCAACTATGGTGAACAAAATGGCTATAAACCATTTTGATTGGATGTGGGGGGGGGGAAAGGTGGGCCCGAGAGGGGGTAAGTTACCATCCAATCACTTTTGACTATTAAAAAGGGCACTAGACCTTCGAATTTCCAATCGAACGAGTATTTTTTGAAGTTTCTATGACAACACTTTCTATAAAAAGCTTAAAAGCCCCCAGGGCATAACTTAAAACCCTGGCCCTGAGGACTTAGCGGGATTGTCCTTCTTGAAAACAATTTATATCTGGAAATCAACTACGCTGAACAAAATAGCTGTTTCAAAATTTTTTACTGGGTGTGTTTGAGGAAAAAGTGGGCTTGGAGGAGGTGTTAGTTTTCTTCCAATAACTTTCGACTATTAAAAAGGGCACAAGCCACTTCAATTTCCAATCAAATGAGCCCTTTTCGAGCCCTCCTTCGATACGATGTTCTGTGGTCTAAAGAAAAAAAAACAATACATTGTGCCAAAATCGTTTTTTTACTTAGGCAGAGTATTTGCGCTGCCTATGGTTGTTGAGGGGGGTTAAACTAAATCAAAACACACTATGTGTATTCGGGTTTTCAAAAGGGTGTAACTCACAAATGACTGAGAATAATAATTTGGAATTTTCAGGAAATGATAAAAGATTTAAGCAAATGACTAAAAATTCAACATGCAGCTACTACTACTGCTGTAAATCCTGCTGCTAATTGTTTTCCTACTACTATTAATTAATTAAAAAAAACTTTCCTGAAAAATAAGTTGAAAGAAAAGTAATGGCCATTTTAAACTTGCTCAGCAGATACAAATCCCCTTTAAATTTCAAACTCAAAACAACCAGAAATTACTATTACAGCATAAATGAAACCCAAAACGAACAGAAATTAAATAAACAATCAAAGCAAAAACACAGAAGAAGTAATGATGTAAATGAATAAATAGATCTTAAAGCGAGTAATGCTTAGATTAAAAGTGAAAATCAAGCTTAAGACAAAAAAATATTTTCTATTGAATAAAAAATGAAACTTAAAAAGAACAGAAATAAAATAAAAAATCAATTAAAAAAAAAATCAAAAATATATAAATTTAAATTAATAAATAAATAATAAAAATATAGAAAATTAAATAAAATATGAAAATTAATATTGAAAAAAAACAAAAATAACCACAAAAAATAGTTTTTGTATAACCTACATTCTCTCACTGTAAAATTCTAAAAACTAATGCGTCATTGGCTCTTCACTGAAAAACAATTTTGTGATAAATATTTTCTTTTGTACTTATCTCTGAAAACAAACATTAAAATTATAGTAACATTTTGAACTGATGAGCTTTCAGCAATTAATATCATTATACAGCAAATATTCAGTTTAATTTATTAACTGTTTTTAAAGTTGTTAAAGACGAATATAGTTTCCTTACAAACAAGTGATTGGATAGTGCCTCCTTTCATAATTGTAAATAAAAACCAAAAGCCTACTGCGTCATTGGCGCTTAACTGAAAACGGATTATATTACAAATACTTTCTTTTCCAGTTCTTACAGCATTGAAAACAAAAATATATTTACAGCAAAATAAATTCTTTAACTGATGAATCTTTCAACAATTAATATCATTATGCATCAAATATTCAATTCGATGTTGTTAATACTTTCCAGGACTGTTCAAGACACATATAATTTTCAGTAAAGTGCCAATGACGCAGTAGGTTTTAGACTTTTATAGTGAAAGAAGGAGGTCATACCCAAACTCTTGTTTGTGGTGATTTTTGTTTATTTCAAGCTTAATTTGCATATTTAATTCAGGTTTCACTTGTTTTAATATTTATTTATTAATTTATATGGATATCTATTGTATGTTTGTTTGCATTGATTGTTTATTTAATTTCTGTTCGTTTTAAGTTTCATTTGTACTTCAATAGGAAAATATTCTTTTCGTCTAAAGCTTGATTTTCATATTCAACTTAAGCATTACTCGCTTTAATATCTATTTATTCATTTATATCATTACTTGTTTTATGTTTTTGCTATGATTGTTTCTTTAATTTTTGTTCTTTTTGGGTTTCATTTATGCTTTAATAGTAATTTTTGGTCGTTTTGACTTTGAAATTTAAAAGGTATTTGCATCTGCTGAGCTTAAGTTTAAAATGGTCTTTTCTTTTCTCTGAAATTTTTTTTTTTGAAAATTTTTTTAATTAATTTTTTCGTTTTTGATTGCAAAAAATTTCAAGTTTTAAAAACTCCTCATTTCAAA
Source organism: Artemia sp. Qi Xiang Cuo (assembly GCF_049724085.1). Taxonomy (NCBI): domain Eukaryota; kingdom Metazoa; phylum Arthropoda; class Branchiopoda; order Anostraca; family Artemiidae; genus Artemia; species Artemia sp. Qi Xiang Cuo. The sequence goes on along the minus strand of NC_142806.1, from coordinate 63,205,415 downwards.
AACAAACTTAAAAAAATAATCAAAAATTCATCAAAGTATCAAAACTGATATTAAAGTAACAATATAAAAGTGAAAAAATGTGTTTGTGTCAACCTCGGAGTTTCTTATTATCTGATGTTTGAACTATTTTTAACAAAGTTGCTATCTCAAACTTTTTATCGGATGGGTTCAGGGAAAAAGGGCATGCAGTGGCTAGATTAAGCTTCGGTCTCTTTTGAATCTTTAAACGTGAACTAGAACTTACTATTTTCAATAAAATGAGTCCTCTCTGAAGTTTGTACGAGTATTCCTTTTATAAAAACCAAACAAATCCCCAGAGTATAACTTACAACCTCTTTCCCTCGACCCTGGGAGAATGTGTTGACCCTGGAGTTTCAATATCTGATGGTTGAACTATTTTTAACTAAATGGTTACCTGAAATTTTTTATCGGATGGGTTTATCCATCTGATACGCCCAAAAGGCGTGGAGGGTGGGAGGGCTAGTTGCCCTCCAACCTTTTTCACTCTGAGAAAATGAACTATAATTTTTTGTTTCCATTCAATTGAACCCTCTCTGAAGTTTATACGAGTATACCTTCCATAAGAACCATATAGGCCCCCCGAGTAATACTTACAACCCCGGCCCGATCCCTGAGGGGGGGGGGGCGGTGTCTACACAGGAGTTATTATTATATTACATTTTAACTTTTTTTAAAGAAATTAATAAAAAAAAAGCAGTTTTGTTAAATTATCTTTGAAATATTTTTAACAAAATGGCTACCTCATATTTTTTATCAGATGTATTGCGGAGAAAAGGCTTGGGGGCCAACTGCCCTCTGATCACTTTTGACTCTTAAAAAGGACTGGATTTCACTATCCAATCAAATGGCCCTCTCTGAAGCTTATACGATAATGTTGTCTATACAAATTTTATAACTTACAACGCCTGCCCCCAGGCCCTGTGGGGTTCTGACAACCCCTGAGTTTTTTATCTGACTTTTGAAAAACTTTTGAATTAATGCCCTTCTCAAAATTTTTATTGGATGCATTTGGAGAAAAGGGGCGTGGAGGCTAGTTCCCCTGCAATATCTTTTGACTCAAAGAAATTTAACTAGATGTTTCAATTTCCATTCAAATGAGCCATCTCTGAATTTTTTACGAACATCCCTTCAATAAGAACCATATATTCCCCCAGGGCATGACTTACAACTCCTGTCATCAGGCCCTGGGAGGCTGTATTGACCCCTGAGTTTTGTTATATGGTCTTTGAACTATTTAAAAAAAGAAGTCTCAAACTTCTTATTGGATGGGTTTGAGGAAAAAAAGGCATGGAGGGGCTAGGTCCCCTCCAATCTCTTTTGACTCCAATCACTTTTAAAAAGTTAACTAGAACTTTCAATTTCCAATTAAATGATACCTCTTTGAAGTTAGTACGAGTATCCCTTCCATAAGAAACATATATGCCCCTAGGGCATAACTTATAACGCCTGTCCTCGGGCCCTGGTGGGTTGTGTCAACACCGGAATTTTTTTTATATAGTCTTTATTCTATTTTTAACAAAATTGCTATCTTAAAATTGCTAGTGGATGCATTGGGGAAACTAGGGTTTAAGAGGGGGGGAAGCTGGTTACCCTCCAATATCTTTTGACGCTTACAAAGTGAACTAGAACTTTCAATTCCCAATTAAATGAGCCCTATCTGAAGTTTATAAGACAATGTAGTCTATATAAAACCTTATATGCCCCCAGGGCATAATTTTAGGGAGTTGCCATCCTCAAAGACCTAATTTCCTGAACTTAAAACTACGCTTAATAAAATGACGGTCTCAAAATCTTGATTAAATGTTTTTGGGGAAAGGGTAAACGTGAGAGGGGATTAGTTGCCCTCAAATCACTTTTGACTATTGAAATGGGCACTAGCCCATTTAAATGAATTTCCAATCGAATGAGCCTTCTTTGAAGTTTCTACGACACCGCCTTCTATAAAAAACTTATATCCCCACAGGGTATAATTTAAAACCCTTGCCTTGAGGGTTGTGGGGGAGTTTCCTCCACAACAATATCTTTTCTATCCGAAAATATACAACGCGTGACACAATGTCGAGCACAAACGTGGAGTAGCTGGTGTGGGGGGACGGAGGGTCGTGGGGGCGCGAGTTGCCATCCAATCACTTTCGATTATTGTGCACTATTAGTTTGAATTTCCAATCGAATGAGCATTTTTTGAAGTTTCTACGACAACACCTTCTATAAAAACCATATATGCCCCCAGGATATAACTTAAAACCCTTGCCCTCAGGGTTGGTGGGGAGTTTCCTCATCAAAAACATTTTTATAACTGGACATCAACTACACGTCACAAAATGGCTAACTAAAAGTTTGATTGGCTGCGGTGGGGGGAATGATGGGCGTGGCGGGGGGGGCTAGTTGACCTCCAATCACTTTTTGCTATTAGGAAGGGCACTAGGCCTTCGAATTTCTAATCAAATAAGCCTTTTTTGAAGTTTCTACGACAATGCCTTCTATAGAAACCTTATATACCCCCAGGGCATAACCAAAAACTCTTTCCCTGAGGGTTGTGGCGGAGTGTCCTCCTCAAAATTATATTTTCTATCTGGAAATCAGCTACGCTGAACAAAACGGCTATTTCAAAATTTTGATTGGGTGTGTTTGGGGGAATGATGGGCGTGAGGGAAGCTAGTTGGCCTCCAATAATTTTTGACTATCAAAAAGATACCTAGAACTCTCGATTTCCAACCAAATGAGCCCCCTTTGAAGTTTCTACGACGACCACTTCCATAAGAAGTGCCTCTGGGAAAAAAATGATAAATAATAAAACATTTGTGCCGTATGGCCTTTACTATATGCAACGCTACAGCATTGCCTTTGATACAACAGTCTGCTACTGCTCTTATTATAACCATTACTACTATGATAATAGTACCATTAGGTTAAGTATGAAGGTGAGAATTTGACAGAATTGTGATGGAAATTTCCTCTAAATAGAAACAAACTCTCTGCCTACAGATGGTCAGAAGTGAGTATTCAAGAATAGATGTGGGTGTTAAGTTGGAGCTTTCAGAGGATTCTTCAAAAAGCTAACGCTGCTGCTTTTACTGCTTTTGCTACTAAACTACTCAAACAACTACTTCAACTACTTGTAGGGCAAAGAGTATTAAGATGAAAATGGCGTCAAAAGGAAGTAAAGTGGCACATCTATAAAATTTCTAGAACGACATACTGTATAAAGGTGAAACTTCTGGGGTATCATTTGGGGTATGTTCAACGGAACAAAAGACAATATTTAATACTACTACTGTTAATAATACTGCTGCTTTTCTGAAACTATTACTGCTTATACTTATTAGTACTTGGTTATAAAAAACCATAACCAAGAAGTCAACGTTAGGAGAGCTTTTGTGCTTCCCTTTTCCATGCCTTTTTAATGATCCTTGGGACTTGCCTGGAATTTATTAAATCTTACAAATAAGAAAATTGGGATTATCGGACACTAACATTACTCCCCTCTTGTGTATTCTCTGACGTGTAGAGAATACACAGTTTGGTGTATGAAGTTGAAATTGACAGGGCTTGTTGCCGGGGACGCTGAATTAATAAAAATACAAAATTTACATCATTATGCTACTGCTCTAACTTGTACTAATACTAATACTCCTACTACTACTGGTGCTATTATTTTGGTTTTACAACTACTACTGCCACTAAAATTAATGCTAATACTATTGGTCCAACTGTTGTTACTGATTCAGCAACTATTATTACATCTGGTACTACTACTACTGCTACTAAGGCTGAAGGTATTAAAGCTATACATTAGGAAAATATTATAACTGTATTGAACTTAATCAAGACACACTTTGCCCCAAATGTTGCCAAGAGCACGTATCAGATTTTTTTCAGGATCAGTTGATAGTATTAAATTGAAACTTTAAGTGTGTGGTGAAAGGGGTGTTGAAAAAACCAAAGCTGATGTGCACATACTGCTACTACTGCTAGTACTGCTACTCTGGGTTGTTAATTGCCTGGATGTTGGGGGGAGGGGAGTGAGGGATTCAACCGACTGGCTTACCATTTCTACCGACTGTTTTTAATCAATAATTAGCATAATGTTCGTTTCAAAATATTGTGTAATTTACTACATGAAACTACCCTTATATGTTCATAGAAATTATCTAAATATGAAAAAAATGTACTTATATTATTCAAATTCATCCTATCTTACTTTCAGCAGATATTTCCTGCAGAGCAAGCTGATACAGAATCAAACATTACGAATGTAACGCTGCCGTTGCATGAAGTGTGACTAATATCAGTAATAATCCATAGTAAATTTATACCGATTCTTTATTTGTAGTTGGTTGTAAGAAATAGATGGAAAAGCAACAATAACAAGAAGGTGTGGTATCATAAATAGAGACTATTCTCTATTTTTACGTTTTTTTATATTGAAAAACAATAAAGCGAAGTTGTAACTAACAACGAGCAACAGTTTCTAAGTTAATTAATAATTTATATTTTTCCAAATTCAATGAGATACAAATACCCATCCTCTCCACCTTACCCCCAAACGATGCTTATGACTATACTCGGATTTCTGTTAAGAGATACTCAAAAACATCAAGGAAACTGAATATTGAGCATTAGAGTATACCGAAACGACAAATTATGCCAGTTGTCAAGCGCTTCAAATACCTACAAGGCACTTTTCTCCTCACCAAGCCAAAGTCGTTAGCAGTAACCTTGAAATCTTGTATTTGGGAAGCAACAAGTGAAATGTTGAAATGGGACTTATTGAAGGCAGTGAACAATATTGGTTATCAGCTGCAACAGATGACCTTTTCTAATTGTCGTGGGGCATAAGTTAAAAGAAAAGTTTCTGATAAACTTATAAAGCACTACAGATAAAAATGATAATTTTAACTATAAACTCATACTCTAGATTATAAACTGATTACTATGGTTTTTATACTTTTAACTGATAAACTCATAAATACAGATAAAACACTATTATTAATAAAACTTATAAAACACTACAGAAAAAAATGAAAAAACACTATACTCAGATTGATAAACTGATAAAACACAGAAAACCGTCTGTTGAAAAGTGTCACATACAACCTTCATTTTGTGAAAAACGCATATCACAAGGACCTGCAGGTTTTCGGTGATGATATTGCAAGTCTGGGCATTGAACTGTAGTGCTTTTTTCGCGAATGGTTCTTAAGAGATGTTTGTATATCTATTATATCTCTATATCTTTGTATTGTTCGAGATATCTGTAGATGATATGTCAGTATTTTCGTCGTATTTATTTAACTGAACAAACAATATGGGCTACGTTCTCAAAAAGTTTCGCCGACTTATTTTTTTTACCGTGTACCCAAGAACAGTGGGGGCACCCCCTCCCCCGCCGCACAACTGACCGTCCTGTTGCTACTACAACTAATGCTACTGCACAAGCTATGGGTATGAAGGTGAAGTTTTTGAGGAACGTTTAGGTAAATGCTGAATTAAATCAAAACGAAATATCAGCATGTAGATTTTCGGAAACCTGACAAAGCAATATATCCGGAATGGCTTACACTATTAGGTCAGACCTTTAAGGGTAAATTGTTGCAGATTTAGAACTTGCCAGAAGGCACTATGTGTACACTGTAAATACTGTTATTGCAACAAATGACGCTAAGGACCTAAAATATACATTTAGTAAAAGTAATAATGAAATAGCTGAAAACAAACATTAATGATTTGTAATGCTAGGGCAATGGTCGGCAAATGTATTTGCCAAAGATCCAAAAAGGAAGATATTAACAATATTTAGAGAATTTGGAGCCAAATCTGCTTGTTTAGTAAACATTTTTGCACTAAATAAGTAGTAAATAAAACTAGATTTTATACTTAATAAATATTTATTAATGTGAACAATATGCTTGCACCACCTCCAAAAGTTTGAGTCAGTCGGGTTTGTATCTTGTTGCTTTCAATTTTAGCATGACTCGAAATCTCATGAATAAGACACCTTCTCAGTTTGATCTTGACAATGTTCATGCTTGAAAAAGATTTTTCAGATATATAACCAGAGCCGAAAAGCGAAAGAACAGCAAACGCAAGTTATTTCAGCGGATCGTAGGAATCAAGAATACTATTACAAGTGTTGAAACTGCTCATGTCTTCCTTCTCCAGGTCATTCAAAGAAGACCATTTGTGTTTTCAACTGAGATCACAGTTTTTCTTGTCCACTTTTTCCAATTGAACACAAAGAAACTCAAATTTAGAGTGCCCTATCTCACTGTTTTTTAAATCCAGCAACTGTATTTCAAAGCCAGCAAGGTCAATTTCAAAAGGAGAAAATTTTAACTCGGTTATTGAAGTACTAAAAGAATTTTTGAAAAATGCTAAAGTAATTCTGCTGTTTTTAAATTTCTGAAACCTGCTGACAAAAGCTTCCCTCATAATTGAAATTATTATTTTAAAATGGTGTTTATCAATAGAGGAATTATTTTCTTGGCGATGCTTCAGCAGGCTCGGAGAGTGAAATAATTTTTTCCTTTCAATATTCTGAGCAAAATGGATAGTTTTCAAATGTCATAGCTTCTTTTAACATGAAAGAAATTCAGATGATGCGTAACGTTTACCACGAGAAAAATATTTTGGATCTACTAATCGTTTATTAGTTCTGGATATTGAACGCCCTTCTCAAGGAGACATGCACTAATTTCTGGAAAAAGAGACGCAAAACGTTTTGAATCGTCACCGCTTAATAACCCAACTTACATTGTTATGAAGCACAAGATCAGCGTACCCACTCTCCATTTCAAATAAAAAAATCGTCGAACTGGCTATGATTAAGAGCTTTAGCTGAACTGAGTTGATAATTGTAACCACTAATTCCATAAACTTATCAATTTCTTCTGGGAATGTTTATTCACGAAGCACTTCTTGATGAATGATAAACAAGTATCTCATGATTTATTTTTTCTTTCAAAATAGCAACAAACTCTTTTTCTTACGCCGGTCATACTTTTGGCCCCATCTGTTGAAATCAACGAAATTTTATCGAGGGGACTATGATGTTTATCCATACACCCAGCTACAACACTTGCAATATCTTCTCATGTGTTTGACCTTTGAGTGGTAATAATCTCAAAAAATTCTTCTTTGGGGCCAGAATGAGATATAAATCTTACAAAAGAGTGGAACTTATGCTGTGTCATTTATGTCACAAGACTTGTCAACTGCTATTGATAAAGGCAAAACAAGTTTCAGATCTTCCATGTGCTGTTTAGTTATGTTCGAGCAAATTCTAATGGTTTTGAAAGACAATGGTAACTTTTTAGTTCTTTTCAAAATATCTGCTTTGTTCTTAAAATCTTTTAACTAAAACAAAAATTATATATGTTCTAGATTTATAGAAGAATTTTTATTTGTCGAAATAAGAAGCAATTTTTTCCTACCCACTTTTTTTAATGAAAATATTATTCTGCCTTCCGTGGGTATTTGTGCCAGATCCACACATAAGGGAGCAAAGAGCCACGTGCGGCTCTGAAGCCGCACTTTGCAGACCACTCTGCTAAGGTATTACCAAATGATAGATCAACGCTGCAATTAGTTCTTACATTATGCTGCAAAAGCCATTTCATATATTGTGAACATCCTGTGGCGAGCACCGCACGCAGAAAAGTGTGCCACACGTGATAAAATTTTGCGTCAATTCAAAATGAAAGTTAGATATTTCCACGTCACAAAACACCCTCGATCCAAAATAGGCAGGTTTGTCATAGAAAATACTAAGAACAGAGCTTAAGACGAGCACAGGACTGTACCAAATAGTTTTCAAAGGTTACAATTATAATAGAGCTTTTAATTGTGGGTGTTTACCCTTAAGAGCATAAAATTTGGCTTGTTTTTACTTTGTTCACGGTTCATGCCATTTCTGAGCCGTCTAAACGCTACGAGCAAACTATTGTCGATGACTATTGTAAAAGATTAAAAGCTGAATGACAACCTGACAGTTAAAAAGCAGCACAAAAAGTAACTAGAACTCAACAATGAAACAATAAGAGAAGTGATAAAAAGTTCAGGCTCTCTTTAAATCAGTGAGCATTGATACTACTAAGCAGTCATTTTACCTCTCTCTCCGTAAGAAAATGAACAGGAAGAAGTTGAGCCTCATTGGTGATGAGGGGCAAATATGAAGACTTTTGACCACCATCTTGACGAATTTCTCCACTTGGTAGGTTGTCAGGTTCAACCGGTACTAGTGCAGAGAAATGACCACGGGTATACCCCAGAGCAATGGGAACTTTCCAGTAAAAATTTGGCTCCCACAACACAGGTAGATACACGCCTAAAGACGATGCAAGATTGTCAGACATCGATGTTTCTTACATATTAAAAGCAAAATCTCCGGGGGTTAATAAAGTTCTACCAGAATTTTGGAAAACATGGGCTGGGCCCAGCAGCTTACAAGACATCATGGAGTCAATGGGGCTGAAATTGATACTTAATTTTTAGCACAAACCACTATCTCTTCATTACAAATACGATAAGATACTGATAACAGTGTAAAACGTCCACCACTGCCCCATCTTGACCAATCATTTTACGCTTCCCCTTTCCCTCCCTCCCTCCCTCCCCCCTGTCTCTCTTTCAATTATTTTCTGTGATCTTAAGTTGGTTACAATTGTTTTCTTGCATATACATATAAAACTGAATTGAAATAGAATATGGATACTATCTACTTTATATACAAAACAACTCTATTTTGCAAAAAAAAAAGTATAATGGAGTTTGAACAAAGCAAAAAAGTTACATTAATATACCAAAGATTTGAAACACATGTTCTGCAAGCCAAAAGTAGTGAATTTACATCCTATATCTTCCTTCTGTACCACAGTTACACCTAGGTCTTATCTTTACCGGGATAACAGCTGTTCCCAAGAAGGAAAGAAGATCAACTACTTCACAAATGTGCTTTTAAAGCCCATAGTTTTCCATATTTGTTTGGGTACTCCTTCAAACCAATTAGCAGTTCGCGGCTAACTAAAAACAAAAAGGCATCCCAACTGCTAAACACATTATGTTTTTCAAGATATTACAATCTCAATTTCCCGTAAAAAGGTATCAACTAATACCAATGATTTTAAAAAGTTCTCTTTGTCGCATTCCTAATATCAACGTGTCAATAAAAAATTACTTTGAGTACTCACCTTGAAACCGGGCATAATCAAGTCACCCACATGACTTTTGACACAGGTAGCTCCGTATATAATTATTGGTCTTCTTAGAATATGAGATAGGGCCGATATATGAAGCTGATCCAATGGAGCCCCTGGCCGTCGAGCACGCGACACTAGATCTGCCCACTCCGATGATAGCTCTGCCTCAGATGGTATATAGCCTAGATTCATCTCCACAGCAGTACGTATCTCATACGTTTAAACATATTTTAATAAGTATCAGAGGCAACGCTGTAGCGTTGCCTATAGTAAGGGCCATACGGCTCCAATGTTTTATTATTATTATTTATTATTATTTTTTTCCCAGAGGCACTTCATATGGAAGGGGTTGTCGTAGAAGCTTCAAAGGGGGCTCATTCGATAGGAAATCGAGAGTTCTAGTGCCCATTTTAATAGTCGAAAATGATTGGAGGGCAACTAGCCTCCCCCACGCCCATCATTCCCCCAAACACATCCAATCCAAATTTTGAGATAGCCATTTTGTTCAGCGGAGTTGATTTCCAGATAGAAAATGTATTTTTGAGGAGGATACCCTCCCACCACCCTCAGGGCAAGGGTTTTAAGTTATGCCCTGGGGGCATATAAGGTTTCTATAGAAGGCGTTGTCGTAGAAACTTCAAAACAGGCTCATTCAATTGGAAATTAAAGAGCTAGTGCCCTTTTTAATAGTCGAAAGTGATTGGAGTGTAACTAGCCCCCTCTCCCCCCCCCACGCCCAACATTTCCCCAAACACATCCAATCAAAATTTTGAGATAAACATTTTGTTCATCGTAGTTGATTTCCAGATAGAAAATATATTTTTGAGGAGGCTACCCCCCCCCAAACCCCTCCGGGCAAGGGTTTTAAGTTATGCCCTGGGGCGTATAAGGTTTTTATAGAAGGCGTTGTCGTAGAAACTTCAAAACAGGCTCATTCCATTGGACATTAAAGAGCTAGTACCCTTTTTAATAGTCGAAAGTGATTGGAGTGTACCAACCCCCCTCCCCCCATGGCCCATCATTTCCCTAAACACATTCAATCAAAACTTTCAGATAGCCATTTTGTTGAGCGTAGTTGATTTCCAGATAGAAAATATGTTTTTGAGGTGGACACTCCCCCACAACCATCAGGGCAAGGGTTTTAAGTTATGCCCTGGGGGCATATAAGGTTTTTATTGAAGGCGATGTTGTAGAAACTTTAAAACAGGCTCATTCGATTGGAAATTAAAGGGCTATTGGCCTTTTTAATAGTCCAAAATGACTGGAGGGCAACTAGCCCCCCCCCCACGCCCCGCATTCCCCCAGACACCTCCCATCAAAATTTTGAGATAGCCATTTTGTTCAGCGTAGTTGATTCCCAGATTGAAAATATATTTTTGAGGAGGATACTCCCCCAAAACCCTCAGGGCAAGGGTTTTAAGTTATGTCCCGGGGACATATAAGGTTTTTACAGAAGGCGTTGTCGTAGAAACTTCAAAACATGCTCATTCGACTGGAAATTAAAGGGCTAGTGCCCTTTTTAATAGTCGAAAGTGATTGGAGTGTAACTAGCCCCCTTCTCCCCCCCCCCCACGCCCATCATTTCCCCAAACACATCCAATCAAAATTTTCAAATATCCATTTTTTTCAGCGTAGTTGATTTCCAGATAGAAAATATATTTTTGAGGAGGACACTCCCCCAAATCCCTCAGGGCAAGGGTTTTCAGTTATGCCCTGGGGGCATATAAGGTTTTTATAGAAGGCGTTGTCGTAGAAACTTCAAAACAGGCTCATTCGATTGGAAATTAAAGGGCTAGTGCCCTTTTTAATGGTCGAAAGTGATTGGAGGGCAGCTAGGCCCCCCCTACACCCATCATTTCCCCAAACACATCCAATCAAACTTTTGAGATAGCCATTTTGTTCAGTCTAGCTGATTTTCAGATAGGAAATATGTTTTTGAGGAGGACACTCCCCCAGAACCTTCAGGGCAAGGGTTTCAAATTATGTCCAGGGGGCATATAAGGTTTTTATAGAAGGCGTTGTTGTAGAACCTTCAAAAAAGAGTCATTATATTAGAAGTTAAAGGGTTTTTGACCCTTGTTAATTTTCAATATTTATTGGAGTTCAACTAGCCCCACCCCCCTATGCCCCTGAGTTCCCAACACCTATTCCATGAAAATTTGGAGATAGCAAGATCGTTCGTGATACCTGATTCCCAGATATAAATATTTTTTTGAGGAGGATACTCCCCCACAACCCTCGACCAGAGTGTTAAGTTATGCCCTGGGGGCATATAAGGTTTTTATAGAAGGTGTTGTCGTGGAAACTTCAAAACAGGCTCATTTAATTGGATTTTTAAAGGGCTAGTGCCCTTTTTAAAATTCGAAAGGTATTGTAGGGTAACTAGCCCCCTCCCCACGCCCATCATTCCCCCAAACATAACCAATCAAGATTTTCATAGAGCCAATTTTTTCTGAGGAGTTGATTTTCCGATTAAAAATATGTTTTTGAGGAGGACAATCCCCCACAACCCTCAGGGCAAGGGTTTTAAGTTATGCCCTTGGGGCATATAAGGTGGTGTCGTAAAAACTTCAAAAAAGGCTCATTCGATTGGAAATTCCGAGGGCTAGTGCCCTTTGTAATAGTCGAAACTGATTTGAGGGCAACTAACCCCCCCTCTCACGCCCACCTTTTCTCCAAACACATCCAATCAAAATTTTAAGACAGCCATTTTATTAAACGTAGTTTTAAGTTCTGGAAATTAGGTCTTTGAGGATTACAACTCCCCCAAAGCCCTCAGGGCAAAGGTTGTAATTTAAGGATTCTTCAAATCCTTCATATTATTTCTTATTGGAGGATGCTCGTATAAACTTTAGAGAGGGCTCGTTTGATTGGAAAGTTGAAAGTGCTAGTTCACTTTTAAAGAGTCAAAAGAGATTGAAGGGCAACTAGCCCCTCTCCCTCCTCCAAGCCCTCAATGAATCAGATAAAAATTTTGAGATAGACATTTTATTAAAATAGTTCAAAGTTCTGATAACAAAAACTCCGGTGTCGACACAGCCCACCAGGGCCCAGGGGTAGGCGTTGTAAGTTATGCCCTGTGGTATAACTTATTAAGGGCGGTTTATAACTTATGGGAAGTGGTTTTGTATGGGAAGAACACATAGAAAATCTATTATAATTATCCAATTATAAGGTTAAAATACATACTCTGTGATAGATGCAAAATTGCTTTGGCACACAAATTCCTATTAAGGTCAAGTCAAAACAGCCGTGATCTCTTTGTGTCAGCAAGTGAAATGGTCTAAACCTCCTTAATGGAGCTATTTTATCATTCCATTCATTGTTGTCAATCGCTTTCCACAAATTATGCAAGCTGTATATTGTTCATATATAAGGTTGTGATCAAAGAACTAACCATATAGAATTTGAAAAAATTCTCATTCGATTTAAATTGAAAATGCTGGATCTGTTATTTAAAACCATGAATAATCAGATAGTATGCACCCCCTCCATGCCAAAAAAAACTTGAAACTTTTTGCAATCGAAAACGAACAAAAATTAATTAAAAAAAACTTTCCGAAAAAATAAGTTTTTAAAATAAAAGTAAAGGCCATTTTAAACTTAACCTCGGGAGATACAAATACATGTTAAAATTCAAACTCAAAACGACCAGAAATTACTATTAAAGAATAAATAAAACCCAAAACGAACAGAAATTAAATAAAAAATCATAGCAAAATACATACAACAAGTAATAATATAAATGAATAAATAGATCTTAAAGCGAGCAATGCTTAGATTGAATATGAAAATCTAGCTTAAAACGAAAACAAATATTTTGCTATTAAAGTATAAATGAAACTTAAAACGAACAGAAATTAAATAAAAAATCAATGTGAACAAAATATACAATATATATTAATTTAAATGAATAAATAAATCTTAAAACGAGTGACACTTAAATCGAATATGCAAATCAAGTTTGAATTGAATAAAAATAACTACAAACAAGAGTTTGGGTATCGTCTCACTGAAGAAGCCTAAAACCTACTGCGTCATTGGCGCTTTACTGAAAACGAATTATATTACAAATGTTTTCTTTTGTACTTAATATTGAAAATAAATATTAAAATTACAGTAAAATTTTGGACTGATGAGCTTTTAGCTATTAATATCATTATGCATCAAATATTCAGTTTAATTTATTAGTTCTTTTCAAGATTGGTCAAGACAAATATAGTTTCACTACAAGCACAATATGGATACTGCCCCATTCTTTAACTGTAAAAACCTAAAGCCTTCTGAGTCATTGGTGTTTCGCTGAAAACGAATTACTCGTATATTACATATTTATTATTTTCCAGTTCTTACAGCATTGAAAATGAAAATAAAAATTACAGTGAAAAAAAAACTTGAACTTATTGATCTTTCAACAATTAATATCATTATATATCTAATATTCAATTTGATTTTGTTTATACTGTCCAAGATTGTTCAAGACTCATAAAGTTTTGCCATTTTTTTTAACTGTGCCATTTTTTTTATCTAATCGTGTTAGTTTGTTATGAAAACATTCTATGGCTTCTAGGCATTTCTATTTGAGCGGAAAACTGCACCTCAAACTTTGTGGAACATGTATTTTCTTGCATGAAACACCAAAATATAATAAAATGTCAAGTTTCGGAATGTTCCACCACTTGCAAGCAAGTGCCATTGGTATTTCTGAATCAACATGGTCAATATAGGGAGTGGAGGGTAGACTAGTTCTCGTAACAGCCCCATTCGATCATGGTATGGTTCATATTTTCAGCACCAGGCGTTCCGACTATCATATAATCTGCCAAGCATACAACTACCCAAAATCAGTATCAATAAATAAATGAAGCCCAAGACAAACACAAATTAAAATAAACATTAGAGTCAAACTCAAAACGAGCATAAATTAATGTGAGTAGGGTTCAAAACCCCTATGCTTTCTAAAAGCCAGAATATAGTCTGTACTTTACTGAAAAAAAATTCAAATGAGTTTACTGAAAAAAAATGTGCATTGTCAATTTAATATACATATGCTGATATTTGTTCCCTAAAATCTTAATTAATTTTTGATTTCTTAAAGTTATAAAAGTGAAAAT
>NC_142806.1:63140013-63190583 GCF_049724085.1 Artemia sp. Qi Xiang Cuo | reverse complement strand
AGATAAATATCTTTTTTATATAAAATAGTCTTTCCTTTAATTTCTCTAATCTGTTTCAGAATCTTTATTTTTTCTTATTTATTGAGAGCATCAACTTCAAAAAATATGCGCACTTTTTTCACTTCTGTAAACTCCAAATCTGGGGGCTCATTTACAAAAAGTCCTTATTCACAAAAAGTTTTGAAAATCGCTTTAGCTTCCTCTTTATTATCGCAAGGTACATTCCAAACCACTATATTTTTCTCATTCATTCTGTACTCGCAATGCATTAACCGATTTTTCAACTGATTGTTTTCTTCACGGAGAAACACTGACTCAGCTGTAACAACACTAATCTGTGATTTTACATTTATTATTTGATTCTCAGTAGCCGCCACAAGGGTCTGGATTGTCGAAAATTTCTGCGATTGGCCAGATAGCGCTTCCTCAAGCGATTTGACCCGGGTTTTCAGAGATTTGAACTGGTCCGTGATACCGTCAAGCTTTTTTCAATTGTCTTTCACTATAGTTAGAATTTCAGAAAAGCTCCGAGCCAGCGTCGAAATTGACAAAGTTTCTCCCTCCTTAGGTGAAGATGACGAATAATCATTTTGATCCTCTTCGAATGAGGCTTCTTTACGGTTTCTTTTATTTCGCCCCATGAATAAGCAGCAATTAAAAAAATGGACAAATAGTCTTACCTCAGCCGGCAACGATTGTTTATCCACGATGTTGCTAGCGTGCAGTGCTTTTAGCCGTTTGGCACGGCAAACACCTTTTCTAACGTCGGTAATCAAAGGTTCTGTTTATAATGACTCAAATCCAATCCTCTTTTACTCCATGCAATTCTTCAGTTCAAAGCAATAATCACACACCAAAAAATTTTCTTTCATCAATTCAAAACATTAATCTCACAAGCTATTTCACTCTTCAGCCAAAACTACCGCAGGCACGGAGCGCCTAAGGTGTTACTCGTTCGGGGAATGAATCATGATCAGTAGAACTGGCATTTTATAGTGAGTGCAAACATATAGAACACATTAAATATAAAAACTATTCATAACAAGTTAAGAGAAACAGTGTGTTAGTTGATACCCCCCCCCCCTAATCTCCCTTCATTCTGATAATTGCTTTTCGATTAAGCCGGTAGTGTGTGTTGAAGGCTCTACTTTCCTTGCACAGCTAGTGTAGGTGTAGCTTAAAACATTTTATTCACTTGAAGGGAATGTCCCCGATATGAAACTTTATTTGCAACAAAATACCCTTCAGACCGTTAAAATGAAAGCTACAATTTTCTATTTTTCTAAAACACCCACCCCCTCCTTCCTGGACACAAATTTTAAGGGTTTCCTCTACGAAGTTTTAACTAAATTAAACTAAGGTCAAATACAGGTTAGGCGAATATTGGCTTAAACTGAAAAAAAAGGGTTTGAAGCATGGCCGTATCCAGGGGGGGGGGTTACCCGGTTTGACCCCCCCCCCGAAATTTTTTGACCGACTCGAAAATAAGTCGAAAATTAGTAAAAACCTAGGTAAAAATCAGTAAAATTAGTCGAAAACTGAGTCAAAAATTAGTAAACCCCCCTCCCCAAAAAAAGTCAAAAATTAGTAAAACCCCCCCTGAACAAAAATCCTGGGTACGGCCCTGGTTTGAAGCGTGAAGGCATCTTGCCTCAAATTTAAGAGAGTCCTACTTCAGAAAATTTTTAGTAAGAAACTGTAAATAAAGAGCACTCCTATATTATGTATAAGATAACTTTTTTCGGAAAGTATGTTTTAATTTGAAACTAAATATGAAAAAATAGAACTTTCTTGAAGTATTTTTTATGAAAAAATCAAACTTAAGCAACCTCCATATTAAAGATAATCCTGGATAAGATATTAAAATCCAAAGGAAATCAGCTTAAAAATTTAACTTTTTCATAGAAAAAAATTCGATATTAGAGTTCCGATTTACATTAATTGTTATTTATATGAAAAGACAACCTGCCTCATCAACCCCCTGCTCCTTACGCTAAAATCTTGCTTTTTGTTTCAGAGCCTCAATCATGCAAGAGCTTATTGATGCGCTCTTGTTTTCAGTAATAAAATTTTCAGTTCAAACGTTATAAAAGGCCATCATAAGAATGGCTTGCAATAACCTATTACAACTATATTACGATAATTTTGAAATCAAATACAATAAGTTAACTTGTTTTTTAGTATTTTGCCTGCACAAGTCAAACTTTAAGCAATCTTCATATTAAGGATAATACTCTATAAGGTGCTAAAGAGAAACGTTATAACTTACATGAATTATTCTCTATATGATGGAGACCTGCTTCCTTATCCCATTCTTCTTACACTAAAATTCTTCTATTTGCCTCAAAGTCTCATGAACTGAAGAGCTTATTGATACTTTTGCTTTTAGTAATAAAATTTCCAGTTCAAACGTTTACAAAGGCGATCATATATAATGACCCCTTGCAATTTAAAGTAAAGAGAGGGGTGAGCTGTGGACCTCTCTTATATTAAATAATTCATGTTCGTTTTAAATCTCAATACAAGTCTTTAGTTTGTTTTAACTTTTTTTTAGTTTGGAAAGGATAAGGCACAATGTTCTAAGATACAAGAATAAGATATCAAACAGGGTTCGTCAAAGACAACTACCGGTGCTTGTGGATTCTGTTGACGCGGTACTTTGAATTATCATCAAACTTCTTCAAGAAAGAAAGGTTAAATTTCTAAAATAAAGTATTGATATAAAAATGACAGGTCTAAAAAGATTCACTTGCCAAATTAAATACTTGATTTTTAACAAAATTTTCATACTGTTGAAAAAAATGGCATCTCAGAATTTTGATTGGATGTGTTTGGGGAAATGGTGGACGTGGGAGGGGGTTAGTTGCACTCAAATCACTTTCGACTATTAAAAAGGGCACTAACCCTTCCAATTCCCAATTGAATGATCCCTTTTTGAATTTCCTACGACAACACTGCCTATAAGAACCCTATAAGCCCCCAGGGCATAATATACAACCTTTACCCTGAGGGGTGTGGGGGTTCGTCATCCTCAAAGACATAATTTCCAGAACCTTCAACTACGTCGAAAAAAATGGCTATTTCAAAAGTTTGATTGCTGTCTTTGGGGAAATGGTGGGCGTGGGAGGGGGGTTAGTTACCCTCCAATCATTGTTGACTTTTAAAAGGGGTACTAGCCCTTTCAATTTCTAATCAAATGAGCTCTTTTTGATGTTTCTACGACAACACTTTCTATAAAAACCTTACATGCTCCCAGGGCATAACTTGAATCCCTTGCCCTAAGGGCTCTGACGGGGTTATGATCTTCAAAGACCTAATTTCCATAACTTTCAACTACGTTAAACAAAATGGATATTTCAAAATTTTGATTGCTTGTATTTGGGGAATTGGTGGGCGTGAGAGAGGGGTTAGTTTCCCTCCAATCACTTTCAACTATTAAAGAGAGCACTAGCCATTTCAATTTTCAATCGAATGAGCCCTTTTTGAAGTTTTTACGACAACACTTTCTATATAAACCGTATATGCCCCCAGGGCATAATGTGCAATTGCGCTGCATATTATTTCTGATCGTTTTTTAAATAATGGTTGGAAATTTGGTGCCCCCTTCATAGAAATATCCCTTCCCCCAGGGAAATATCTTCCATTGAAAGATCCTCCCACGTAACTCCCTCCTCCAACCCCTCAACACCCACCAGAAAAAAATCCCTCCTGAAAACGTCTATATAGTTCCCAATAACCAATACTATATGTAAAACAATGGGCAAAGTTCATAACTTGCAGCCCTTTCCCCGGCAACTGTGGGGGATTAAGTCATCCTCAAAGACATTTTTATTAAATTTTCGACCATGCTGAACAAAATGGCTATATCACAATTTTGGTTGGGTGAATTCGGGAAAAAATGAGCGTGGGAGGGAGCCAAGTTGCCCTCAAATTTTTTCACTTAAAAAGAGCTCTAGAAATTTTACTTTCCGTTCAAATGAGCCCTCTCCCGATTTTCTAGGACTACTGAATCGATATGATCACACCAGGGGAAAAAACAACAAAAACAAACAAACAAATAAACACGCATCCGTGATCTTTCTTCTGGAAAAAAAAATACAAAATTCCACATTTTTGCAGATAGGAGCTTGAAACATCTACAGTAGGGTTTTCTGTTACGCATAATCTGATGGTTTGATTATCATTAAGATTCTATCACTCTCAGAGGGTATTTCCCCTTTTTTCAAAAATAAGTCAAATTTTTTTTTCATTCTTTTTATGTATCTACTGGTATCAAAATTATGTTTTTTAGAGTTTCAGTTACTATCGAACCGGGTCGCTCCTTACTTACAGTTCCTTACCACGAACAAGTCGATTAAAATCTTATGCTCGTACAACATGGCTTTGATATTACTTGAGCAACAATGATCTTTTGAAAAGACGTACGCCTTGTTTTTTGTGTGTGAGGGGGGAGGGGTTAAATAAAAAAAAACCATAGAATTCCTCAAAGACATCATAGTTGTAATTTACAAAGATCTAATTCAGAAGATTGAATTTAAAGAAAAAAATAGTAATTTCATGAATCCTCTCCGCAGCAAAATGAGAGGTTTCGGCACCTAATACATTCGCCCCAACACTGACCCTGTCCTTGCAATCCCTCTGCCAATCGAGGGTTCAAGCTCTCTTCTAAGCTCTTTATATTGGTTAACTTGACTGAAAGACTAAAATTAAATTGAATCAACCACCATGGGAAATTTTGCCGGTGCTATTGAATCCTCTTTCCGGAACACTTCGTACCAATTTAAAATAGCCTATTAAGGTTTTCTGATAATTCAGAGACGTTTCGGCTAGCAGTTGAAAGTATGGAGCAACATTAAGGCTTAAAGGAAGAGATATTATTACATAAATGAGGGGGGCCGCCCCCTCCTCAACACCTCGCTCTTTACGCTAAAGTTTTTTTCATATCTATAAAAAAACTTCTTATCGTTCTAATTAAACAAACCTTGTTTATCAGGAGTCGTTCTTAAAGAAAAGAGACTAAATTCAAACTTTAGTGCAAAGAGCGAGGTTTTGAGGAGGGGGCAACCCCCACATATACGTAATAATTTCTGTTTGTTATGCGTTTTAATGTTGCTCCTAACTCTCAATTGAAACAAAACTTGATTTTTTATTTAATTTCTGGTCGTTTTTTAAATAACGCCAGGAAATTTGGCTCCGCCTCCTCGGAAATCCTTCCTCCTAACGGATATATTCTCTAGAATATATCTGTTTCGATCCTGGTAAAAATTCACACGGGACAATTACCCTTAACATTTCCACACGTGAAATTGAGTTGGCAAGGAGAAAGCAAGACATAAGAATAATTTCGAATAGGAATTCTGGCAAATTCCTCCAGAGTAAAATTTCCACTGACGAATTCGCCCCCTGAAAGCTTCCCTTCCCATGGAAAATCCCTTCTTCAGAAAATTTGTCCTCCCACACCCGAAAAATGTATGTATACTTCCCAATAACAAATACAATACGTAAATAATGGGCAAACTTATAATTTAAAGACTTTTCCCACGAGAATGTGGGGGATTATGTTATCTCCGAAAGGCATAGTTTTCGGCCTTTCAACCATAATGAACAAAATGGCTATCTGAAAATTTTCGTCGGAAGATTTTAAGAAATAAATGTGCTAGTTGCTCTCTAAACTTTTTGGTCACTTAAAAAGGGCGCTAGTAATTTAATTACCCTTCGAATAAGCCCTCTCTCGATATTCTAGGACCACTGGGTTGATAGGATCACACCTGGAAAAAACAAAAACAAAATAAACACGTATCCGTGATATTTCTTCTGACTAAAAATACAAAATTCCGCATTTTTGCAGATAGGAGCTTGAAATCTCTACAGTAGAGTTCTCTGATACTCTGAATCTGATGGTGTGATTTTCATTAAGATTCTAAGACTTTTAGGTTTCCACCTTTTTTGGAAAATCAGGCATCTAATCTCAGGCTCGTAGCCTTAATTGGTAAAACTAAACTTATCGAAACTTATATATTTGGAATCAGCATTATAAGCCAATCCTTTTTATACATATATTGGTATCAAGTTCCGTTTTGTAGAGTTTGTTTTTTAAAGTTTTATTATAAACAATAAGCCAAAGCTGGCAGGTTTGTGCTTTCGGTTGAATACATAAATGATTTTGCAACATTTCTTATAGAGAAGATCTAGCCAATTAAAACCAAATTTGGAAGAAGAAGAGGAAAAAGAGATATCTATTTTTCGATTATTACAAGCTAACAGTCCGGAATGGCTGTATATCGTTGTTGGTGTTATATCTGCTTGTATTGTTGGAGGCTCAAATATAGCATTTGCCATTCTATTTGGAGAAGTGTTGGGAGTAAGTTCTTTCTGTAGTTACATAGATAGATAGACAAATACTGTATTTTGTAACTAAATCAAAGACACGAATTTCATAAAAAAAAAAACAAGAAAGAAAGACTAATATAGAATAGAAATTAAGACAGTCAAAATTCTAAGAGTGTAGCTAAAAAAAGAAGAATTTCGTTTTGTTACTCATACTTAGAGTTCGTAAAGCAATAGAGCTATAAAGCTTGTCGAGCTTGTTACTTTAACTGAATA
Organism: Artemia sp. Qi Xiang Cuo; assembly: GCF_049724085.1. Classification (NCBI taxonomy): domain Eukaryota; kingdom Metazoa; phylum Arthropoda; class Branchiopoda; order Anostraca; family Artemiidae; genus Artemia; species Artemia sp. Qi Xiang Cuo. Next base: position 63,183,980 of record NC_142806.1, on the reverse strand, counting down.
ACGAATGGAAATCCCAGTAAACTCCTCCACTGATCCTTCAGCATTTAGAGATCACTCAATATGCTTCTGGTTTGAACCCTTTGATCCATAAAAATGTGAGACATTGCAAGAAAAATGCATTTTTAGTAAGTTTGTGGCTAATAAAGCTTAAATATGTCTTTTTTCCGCAATTACCAATCCTTTATCCTAGCAAATCATATTAATTTACTTAAAATACCTTTAATTTTAAGTGAGTCATTTATTTTATAATTTTATTGTTTGTGGGAATCAAGATTTACATTCAAAGAAGCACTCTATCAGCTTTTAAAATTTCGATTTTACGCGCAAAATGCATATCGCTTTTACTAGGGTAGTGAGAAAGAAATGAAGGAAAAGCTGCATCTCCCAAGAAAAACAAAGAGCCATGGAGTTCTGTTTCAGTTAGATGTTTTTTTTTTTTAATTCCTGCCCATTCTTAAAAAAATGTATGTTTTGACAATTGCAGCACTAGTGTTGAATTCAACCTCTTAGAAACCAAACTTTCTTAGAAAACCAACCTCTTAGAAACCAAAACCCTATTAAAGAAGAAAAATTTCACTCTGTAAACACGTACCTGTAAAGCGACTAAATGCAAACACGTCCAATCAGCCCCGAAGGAGAGTTGTTGTGAGAACAGAATAATTGAGGAACGACTCTCTCTCTTCGTCAATACCTTGAGGGGCTTGGAAGGGTCTGAGTTCCAAGGAAAGGAACTGTGTCACGAAGACGTAAGTGAATCCATTTGCAAATTAATGCATGTGCCACATTATCGTCACACTTGTCGATAAAAACCAAATTACGCACGACTACAACGTCAATTACGTTCGCCGTTCGAAATTTATCGAGTTGAACATTGTTCAAATTTCGAGAATAAATTTCTTGATTGACCAACCAGAGTCAAGGTTTAAGGCATTCTTTTTAAAATTAGAAAAGATGGAAACTTAGAATAGCAATTTTTCTATCTGGGAGAGGAATCTAATAAAAGTTCAGAAGACTTAGTATTAGTAGAGAACAGTTGGACACAAATTACTGTTGGTGTAAACTCGTTAAACTAATTTCTGGCAATTTCAATTTTTTCTTTTTAAATACAAGTGTGACGCTAAAATTGCCTTGTCATTCATGAAATTTTGCTTTCCTTATCGATACATGTGACTACGAGGTGACTCGGCCATTACACTAATAAAAACCGGTTGATATAAAACCTTTGATAGAATTTGAGAGTAGAAGGGGGGGTGCCAGTCCCGTACCCACACCATATATGGGCATAGAGTTCCTAGGGAGAACACGTGGTTAATGGGGTCAATGACCTCTTTCTCCAGGTGTGTTTTTGGCATGCTCGATGCAAATGTTATGAGTAACCAGAAATAGGAAACCCGTCATTAATCAAATTGTTTCCGGGCAAAGTTTAATAATGTCTGACAGGTACTGTCAATCATTAATCAAATTGTTTCCAGGTGAAGTTTAATAATGTCTGACAGATGATGTAATTGATATGTCACGAAATGGGAATTAATTTGTTTTTTCTAAGGTGAATTATGGATTCAAGAAAGGGGAATTCATTTATTGTTTCTAAGGGAAATTATTGATTCACAAAAGGGGAATTAATTTGTTGTTTCTAAGGGGAAGGTGGGGACGAGATATATTGATTGCGTAATTGAAGGGAGAGAATTCCTGAGAAATTGATTACATAATCAGTAGAACCCTATCAGAAGGTCATGACGGGAATTCATTTATGGGCATAGAATGACGTAATCGACTAGGAAAATGGATTTCTGAGAAATTGATTACATAATCAGTAGAACCCTATCAGAAGGTCATGACGGGAGTCCATACATGGGCTTAGAATGACGTAATCGACTAGGAAAATTGATTTCTGAGAAATTGATTACATAATCAGTAGAACCCTATCTGAAGTTCAAGACGGGAGTCCATAAACGGGCTTAGAATTACGTAATCGACTAGGAAAAAGGTTTTCTGATAAATTTATTACATAATCTGTAGAACCCTATCAGAAGGTCTTGACGGGAGTCCATACATGGGCATAGAATGACGTAATCGAGTAGTAAAATGGATTTCTGAGAAATGGATTACATAATCAGTAGAACCCTAGCAGAAGTTCATGACGGGAGTCCATAAATGTGCATAGAAAGACGTAATCGACTAGTAAAATGGATTTCTGAGAAATTGATTACATAATCGGTAGAACCCTATCAGAAGGTCATGATGGGAATACATTTATGGGCATAGAATGACGTAATCGACTAGGAAAATGGATTTCTGAGAAATTTATTACATAATCGGTAGAACCCTATCAGAAGGTCATGACAGGGGTCCATATATGGGCATAGAATGACGTAATCGACTAGGAAAATGGATTTCTGAGAAATTTATTACATAATCAGTATAACCCTATCAGAAGGTCATGACTCTAGTCAATAAATTGGCATATAAATACGTAATATACTATGAAAATGGATTGGTGAGAAATTGATTACATAATCAGTAGAACCGTATTAGAAGGTCATGATGGGAATCCATATGTGGGACATAGAATGACGTAATCGACTAAGACAAGCAAGTTACTTTCTTAATGTCCCTCCTAAACCCATTTTCCAACTTGAATTACTTATCTTTTTCACCCACAACTATACTTTACAGCTTTTTTGATACCTCAACACCAAGAAATACTTTTCAAAGACAAGTACTGTGTAAGTTAATTTCTTAATGTCCATCCTAAACTCATGTTCCAACTTGAAGTACTTATCTTTTTCACCACAACCAGATCATACAGCTTTTTGGATACCTCAACACCAAGAAATACCTTTCAAAATGTACCTCCTAAACCAAGTTTCTAACTTGAATTACTTATCTTTTTTACCCGCAACTATACTTTACACCTTTTTGGATACCTCAACACCAAGAAATAATTTTCCAAGACCATTTCAGAGCAAGTTAATTTCTTAATGTCCATCCTAAACCCATTTTGCAACGTGAATCACTTTTCTTTTTTCAAACCCAACTATACCTTAAATCATTTTTGTTGGCTCAACACCAAGAAATACTTTTCCAAGACCATTTCAGAGCAAGTTACTTTATTAATGTTACTCCTAAACCAAGTTACCAACTTGAATTAATTTTCTTTTTCTCCCAAAACTATACTTTACAGCTTTTTGGTTACCTCAACACCAAGAAATACTTTTCAAAGACCATTTCAGAGCAAGTTACTTTCTTAATCTCACTCCTAAACCCATTTTGCAACTTGACTCACTTATCTTTTTCACTCACAACTATACTTTACAGCTTTTTGGATAGCTCAAAACCAAGAAATACTTTTCAAAGACCATTCCAGAGCACGTTACTTTTTTTCGGTAAATCCTACACCCATTTTCCAACTTGTAGCTATTTACATTGACACCCATCCCTAGTCTCTTCATTTTGTTTATCGACCCATCACAAATAACCTATATACTTGTACCAAAGAAATGCTCGCTACTTTACTAAAGTCTCATACCGGAAAATTTTCCAATACTGAGCTCTATCCTTTCTTATCCACAACTGTAAATTACAGCTTTTTAGACATCTCAATACCAAGACATTATTTTCAAAGACAATTTCAGAGAAAGTTACATTCTTAATCCGCCTCCTAAGCCCATTTTCCAACTTGAAGTACATATCTTTTTCATCCACAACTATACTTTACAGCTTTTTGAGTGTCCCAACACCAAGAAATACCTTTCAAAAGGCATTTCAGAGCAAGTTACTTTCTGAATGTCCCTCCTAAACCCATTTTCCAACTTGAAGTACTTATCTTTTTCACCCACAACTATACTTTACAGCTTTTTGGATACCTCAACACCAAGAAATACTTTTCAAAGACCATTTCAGATCAAGTTACTTTCTTAATTTTCCTCATAAACCCATTTTACAAATTTAATTACTTATCTTTTTCACCCAAAACTATACTTTACAGCTTTTTGGTTACCACAACACCAAGAAATACTTTTCAAAGACCATTTCAGAGCAAGTTCCTTTGTAAATGTCCCTACTAAACCCATTTTCCAACTTGAAGTACTTATCTTTTCACTCTCGATTATACTTTACAGCTTTTAGGATACCTCAACACCAAGAAATACCTTTCAAAAGGCATTTCAGAGCAAGTTGCTTTCTTAATGTCCCTCGTAAACCCATTTTGCAACTTGAAGTACTTATCTTTTTCACTCACAACTATACTTTACAGCTTTTTGGATACCTCAACACCAAGAAATTATTTTCAAAGACCATTTCAGAGCAAGTTACTTTCTTAATGTCCCTCCTAAACCCATTTTGCAACTTGAAGTACATATCTTTTTCACTCACAACTATACTTTACAGCTTTATACTTTCAAGCTTTTTGGGTAACTTAACACCAAGAAATACTTTTCAAAGACAGTTTAAAGAAACTTTAATTTCTTAAAATTAAGTCTAAGTCAAGCTCCCAACATGAAGTTCTGCTCATGTTTATTCAACTCTAAACATGAAAGCATTTTTGTAAACTACAATAAATGAACTAATTTACAAATACAAATAAATTGATCGGACCTTGATATTTTTCCCACCTAATAAAATTTTCCAACTTGAAGTACTTATATTTTTTACTCACAACTATACTTTACATCTTTTTGGTTGCCACAAAACCAAGAAATACTTTTGAAAGACCATTTCAGAAAAAGTTAGTTTCGTAATGTCCCTCCTAAACCCATTTTGCAGCTTGAAGTACTTATCTTTTTCACTCACAACTATACATTACAGCTTTTTGTTTGACCCAGCACCAAGAAATACTTTTCAAAGACCATTTCGTAGCACGTTAATTTCTGAATGTTCATCCTAAGCACATTTTACAACTTTAATGACTTGTATTTTCATCCACAACTATAATTCACAGCTTTTTGGATCCATCAACACCAAGCAATACTTTTACAGTGTCATTTCAGAGCGCTTTACTTTCTTAAGGTTCCTCCTAAACCCATTTTGCAACTTGAAGTACTTATCTTTTTCACCCACAACTATACTTTACAGCTTTTTGAGTGTCCCAACACCAAGAAATACCTTTCAAAGACCATTTCAGAGCAAGGTAATTTGTTAATGTCCCTCCTAAACCCATTTTCCAACTTGAATTAATTATCATTTTCTCCCACTACGATTCTTGACAGGTTTTATGTTTACTCAACTCCTAGAAATACTTTTCATAGACCATTTTAGAGCAATTTATTTTCTTAATGTCCCTCCTAAACAACTTTTCCACATTGAAGTACTTATATTTTTCACACACAACTATCCAGCTTGTTGGATACCTCAACACCAAGAAATACTTTTCAAAGACCTTTGCAGAGCAAGTCCCTTTCTTTCTCTCCAATACACACCCATTTTTCAGCATGTAGTACCGATTTAGTTCACGCACAAATATTCAGAGACGATTTTTGGATTCAACCTCACTAATATAAAATTTCGGAATCCCTAATCAGAGCAAGTTACATACTTAAAGTCCATCATAAACCCATTGTCCTACTTGAATATAATTTCATTTACACCCACAACAATACAATTAAGCTTTTATTTTGACTAAACGAAAATGAATTATATTAAAAGACAATTTAATAGAACATTTCTGTATAATTGTAACTAATAAACCTATATTGAAAGTTGAACGTGTTATATATATAACACTCAACTATACTTTACAGCTTTTGGGTTGCCTCAAACCCAAGAAATTCATTTCAAAGAACATTTCAGAGAAACTTACTGTCTTAATGTCTCACCTAAACAAATGTTTCATAGTGAAGTAATTATCTTTTTAACCCACTTTCGAAATTAAAAATAAATCAGTTTTTAATCAATTCTTTTTTTCCAAAAAATATTAAAATTTTCAACGTCGGTTCAGATTTTTCTCAAGGGAATGAAAAAATTTAAAATAATGTTCCAAATTTTCTCACGCAAGTGAAGAAAAGTTTTTGATCTCCTCTGAATTTTACCAAAGAACACGCTCCAATTCTAATTTCTCCAGAGAAAACAAAAATCTTCCAATTCAGTTCTTTATTTCACAAAGACATAAAGAAATTTAAAGTTCAATTCTAATTTTTCGGTGGAAGATAGAAAAAGTAATACCAAACTTGTGAATATTTTCCCGGAAGATAAAAAGTTCTAGTTCAATTTACAATTTCCTCAACGAAGTGAAGAAAAGGTCAAGTTCTCTTCTGAATTTTACTACAGAACACAATACAATTCTAATTTCACCAGAGAAAATAAAAATCTTCCACTTAAGTTCTTTATTTCACGAAGACATAAATAAATTTAAAGTTCAATTCTAAATTTTTCGGCGGAAGATAGAAAAGGTAATACCATACTTGTGAATATTTTCATGGAAGATAAAAAAGTTCAAGTTCTCTTCTGAATTTTACCAAAGAACACAATTCAATTCTAATTTCACCAAAGAAAATAAAAATCTTCCACTTCAGTTCTTTATTTCACAAAGACATAAAGAAATTTAAAGTTCAATTCCAAATTTTTCGGTGGAAGATAGAAAAAGTAATACCATACTTGTGAATATTTTCGCGGAAGAAAAAAAGTTCTAATTCAATTTAAAATTTTCGCAACGAAGTGAATAACAGTTCAAGTTCTCTTCGGAATTTTACAAAAGATAAAAATTCAATTCTAAGTTCTCCTGAGAAAATAAAATCTTACACTTCCGTTCTTTATTTCACAAAGACATAAAAAAATTTAAAGTTCCATTCCAATTTATACGGTGGAAGATAGAAAAGTACTAGCATGCTTGTTAATATTTTCAAGGAAGATAAAAAGTTCTAGGTCTATTTAAAATTTTCTCAACGAAGTGAGGGAAAGTTCAAGTTCTCTTTTGAAGTTTACCTACGAACACACTTCAATGCTAATTTCTCCCGAGAACTCAAAAATCTTCCGCTTCAGTTCTTTATTTCACAAAGACATAAAGAAATTTAAAGTTCAATTCTAATTTTTCGCTTGAAGATAGAAAAAGTAATATCATACTTGTGAATATTTTCACGGAAGATAAAAAGTTCTAGTTCAATTTAAAATTTTGTCAACGAAGTCAAGGAAAGTTCAAGTTCTCTTCTGAACTTTACCAAAGAACACACTTCAATTCTAATTTCTCCAAAGAAAATAAAAATCTTCCACTTCAGTTTTAAGTTCCCCAAAGAAATAAAAGAAATTTAAAGTTCGCGCGCGTACGTAGGCTAACCTAGCCTAACCTAACTTAACCTAACCTAACTTAATCTAACCTAACCTAACCTAATCATACACCTAACTTTTTGCCTGTCTCTAACCTAACCTAACTTACCAAATTTAAGTTTTTCATCTCTTTGCAAAAAATCGGAACTTAATTTAAGAAAATTAGAATTTAAGTGGAACTTTTTATCTTAACTGGAAAATAATCCAAATCATTGTATAACTTTTTCTATCTTCTACAGAAAAGTTTAGAACTGAAATTTAAGTTTGTATGTCTTTGAGAAATTTTGAACTAAAGTGGAAGGTTTTTTAATTTTCATGGGTAAAATTCAGAACTTAGCTAAATATTTTCTCATCTTTAATAAAAATCAGAATTGACCATGAACATTCTACGGTTCTTAGAGAAAACCCTGAATTAAAGTAGAGTTCCTTATCTTCAGGTTGAATATTCACATTCAATTTATAAATTATTATATATTATATGAAAAATTTAGAACAGAACTTGAAATTTTTTATTTATTTTAGAAAAATCAGAAACAAATTTAATAAAAATTATAAATAAAGTGAAACTTTGATATTCATAGAAAATAATAACATTCATAGTATTACTTTTTGTATCTTCCACCGAAATATTTGGAACAGAACTTTAAATTTCTTTATTTCTTTGGTGAACTTAAAATTGAAGTGGAAGCTTTTTATTTTCTTTGGAGAAATTAGAAATGAAGTCTGCTCATTGGAAAGGCTCATAAGAGAACTTGAACTTTCCTTGACTTCGTTGAGAAAATTTTAAATTGAACTAGAACTTTCGATCTTCCATGAAAATATTCACAAATTTGATTTTACTCTTTCTATATTCCAGCGAACAATTTAGAATTGAACTTTAAATTTCCTTATGTCTTTGTGAAATAAAGAACTGAAGCGGAAGATTTTTGATTTCTCTGGAGAAATTAGCATTGAAGTGTGTTCTTTGGTAAACTTCAGAAGAGAACTTGAACTTTTCTTCACTTCGTTGAGAAAATTTTAAATTGAACTAGAACTTTTTATCTTCCGTGAAAATATTCACAAGTATTGTAGTACTTTTCTATCTTCCACCGAAAAATTTGGAATTGAACTTTAAATTGCTTTATGTCTTTGTGAAATAAAGAACGGAAGTGTAAGATTTTATTTTCTCAGGAGAAATTAGAAATGAATTGTGTTCTTTTGTGAAAGTCCGAAGAGAACTAGAATTGTTCTTCACTTTTTTGCTAAAATTATAAATTTAGTTATAACTTTGATTCTTCCGGGAAAATATTTACAATCTTGGTATTGCGTTTTCTCTCTTCAATAGAAAAATTTGGAATTGAACCTAAGATTTATTTATGTCCTTGTGAAATAAATAACTTAAGTGGAAGATTTTTATTTTCTTTGATTAAAATAGAATTGAATTGTGTTCTGTGGTAAAATTCAGAAGAGAACTTGAACTTTTTTATCTTCCATGAAAATATTCACAAGTATGGTATTACTTTTTCTATCTTCCGCCGAAAAATTTAGAATTGAACTTTAAATTTCTTTATGTCATCGTGAAATAAAGAACTTAAGTGGAAGATTTTTATTTTCTCTGGTGAAATTAGAATTGTATTGTGTTCTGTAGTAAAATTCAGTAGAGAACTTGAACTTTTCTTCACTTCGTTGAGGACATTGTAAATTGAACTAGAACTTTTTATCTTCCGGGAAAATATTCACAAGTATGGTATTACTTTTTCCATCTTCCACCGAAAAATTTAGAATTGAACTTTAAATTTCTTTTTGTCTTTGTGAAATTAAGAACTTAAGTGGAAGATTTTTGTTTTCTCTGGTGAAATTGGAATTGAAGTTTGTACTTTTGTAAAGTTCAGAAGAGAACTTGAACTTTTTTTTATTTCGTTGAGAAAATTTTAAATTGGACAAGAACATTTCATCTTCCTGAAAAATATTCACAAGTTTGGTATTACTTTTTATATCTTCCACCGAAAAATTAGAATTGAACTTTAAATTTCTTTATGTGATCGTTGAATAAGGAACTGAAATGTAAGATTTTTGTTTCCTCTGGAGAAATTAGAATTGGAGCATGTTTTTGAGTAAAGTTCAGAAGAGATCAAAAACTTTTTTTCACTTTGTTGAGAAAATTTGGAACATTTTTTTAAATTTTTTCATCCCCTTTAGAAAAATCTGAACCGAAGTGGAAAATTTTAATATTTTTTGAAAAAAAGAATTGATTAAAAACTAATTTCTTTTTCATTGAGAAAGTGGGTGAAAAAGATAAGTACTTCAAGTTGCAAAATGGGTTTAGGAGGGAGATTAAGAAAGTAAGTTGCTCTGAAATGGTCTTTGAAAAGTATTTCTTAGTGTTGAGGTAACCAAAATGTTTTAAACTAACGTTTATTATTAAAAAAATAAATACTTCAAGTAGTAAATTTGTTTTATGAAGGACATTAATAAGGTATATTGCTCTGAATGGGTATTTAAAAGTGATTATTTGGGTTCTTGTAAAAAGAAAGCTATCTGATATTGTTGTGGTTAAAAATATAAGTACTTCTAATTTGAAAACGGGTTTATGAGAGACATAAAGAAATTAACATTCTCTGAAATGGTATTTTAAAAGAATTTATTGGTGTTGATGTATACAAAAATCTATAAATTATATATGAGGTTTAAAAAGATAATTACCCCAAGCTGAAAAATTGGTATTTGAGGGATCCTGTGTATTTTACTCGCGCCGAATGGTACTTTGAAAAGTATTTCTTGGTGTTTAAGTAATCAACAAACTTTATTGTATATTTGTGGATATCAGAGATAAGTACCTCAAGTTGAAAAATGGGTTTTGGAGGAATCTAAATTAAATTGCATGTTCTGGAATGGTATTTGAAAAGTATTTATTTGTGTTGAGGTATCCAAAAAGCTGTAAAGTATAGTTTTGGGTGAAATAGATAAGTAATACAAGTTGGAAAAGGTGTTTAGGAGGGACATTAATACATTAAATTGCTCTGAAAGGTTCATTGAAAAGTATTTCTTGGTGTTGAGGAAACCAAAATGTTGTAAACTACAGTTGTGAGTGATAAAGATAAGTACTTCAAGTTTCAAAATGGGCTTAGGAGGAACATCAAGAAAGTAACTTGCTTTGAAATGGTCTTTGAATAGTATTACTTCCTGTTTATGTATCCAAAAAGCTGTATAGTTGTGTGTGAAAAAGATAAGTACTTAAAGTTGCAAAATGGTATTAGGAGGTACATTAAGAAAGTAAATTGCTCTGAAATGGTCTTTGAAAGGTAATTCTTAGAGTTGAAGCATACAAAAAGATGTAAAGTAAAGTTGGGAGATAAATAGATAAGTACTTCAAGTTGGAATATTGGTGTATGAGTGACATTAACAAAGTAACTTGCTATGAAATTGTCTTTGAAATGTATTTCTATGTGTTCTATAAATTAGAAAGCTGTAATGTCTAGTGGTGGATGAAAAAGATCAGTAATAAAAGTTTCAACATGTGAGTAGGAGGTACCGTCCGAAAGTAACGTTCTCTGAAATAGCATTTTAAAGGTATTTCTTGGTGTTGAGGAATCCAAAAAGCTGTGAAGTATACTTGTGTCTGAAAATATAAGTACTTCAAGTTGGACAATGGGCTTAGGATGAATAATAAGAAAGTAACTTGCTCTGAAATTGTCTTTGAAAAGTATTTATTTGTGTTGAGAAACTCAAAAAGATGTAAATTATTTTTTTGGGTTAAAAATATTATTAATTAAAGTTGTGAAATCTGTTTAGGAGTTACATTAATAAATTAACTTTCTCTGAAATAGTCTTTCAAAGGTATTTATTTGTGTTGAGTTATCAAAAAAGATGTATGGTATAGTTGTGAGTGAAAAAGATAGGTACTTGAAGTTGCAAAATGGGTTTACGAGGGACATTAAGAAAGTAACTTGATCTGAAATGGTCTTTGAAATGTATTTCTTGGTGTTGAGGTATCCAAAAAGCTGTAAAGTATAGTTGTGGGTGAAAAAGATAAGTACTTCAAGTTGGAAAATGGGTTTAGGAGTGACATTAAGAAAGTAACTTGGTCTGAAATAGTCTTGGAAAGGTATTTCTTGGTGTTGAGGTACCCAAAAAGCTGTAAAGTAAAAAGCTGTAAAGTATAGTTGTGAGTGAAAAAGATATGTACTTCAAGTTGCAAAATGGGTTTAGGAGGGACATTAAGAAAGTAACTTGCTTTGAAATGGTCTTTGAAAAGTATTTCTTGGTGTTGAGGTATCCAAAAAGCTGTAAAGTATAGTTGTGAGTGAAAAAGAAAAGTACTTCAAGTTGCAATATTGACTGAGGAGTAACATTAAGAAATCTTCGTGCTCTAAAATGCAGTTTGATATATATTTCCTTGTTTTGAGATATCCAAAAAACTGTAAACTCTAGTCTTTGGTATAAATGGTCAGTGATTCTATTGTTCCAATCTAGGGTTTTGGATCCGTAGGAAAGTAGATATATCTCAAATGGTCTTTGAAAGGTATTTCTTTGTGTTGAGGTATCCAAAAAGCTGTAAAGTATAGTTGTGGGTGAAAAAGATAAGTCCTTCAAGTTGCAAAATGGTTTTAGGATGAACATTAAGAAAGTAACTTGCTTTGAAATGGTCTTTGAAAGGTATGTCTTGGTGTTGAGGTATCCAAAAATCTGTAAAGTATAGTTGTGGGTGAAAAAGATAAGTACTTCAAGTTGGAAAATGGGTTTAGGAGGGACATTAAGAAAGTAACATGCTCTGAAATGCCCTTTGAAAAGTATTTCTTGGTGTTGGGACACTCTAAAAGCTGTAAAGTATAGTTGAGTTTGAAAAAGATAAGTATTTCAAATTTGAAAATGGGTTTAGGAGGGACATTAAGAAAGTAACCTGCTCTGAAATGGTCTTTGAAAAGTATTTCTTGGTGTTGAGGTATTCAAAATCTGTAAATTATAGTTGTTGGTTAAAAATATAAGTACTTGATGTTGGAAAATGGGTTTAGGAGGGAAATTAAGAAAGTAATTTGCTCTAAAATGGTCTTTGAAAGGTATTTCTTAATGCTGAGTTAACAAAAAATCTGTAAAGTATAGTTCTGAGTGAAAGATATTAGTTCTTCAAGTTGCAAAATGGTTTTAGGAGGGACATTCACTATGAAACTTGCTTTGAAATGATCTGTTAAAAGTATTTCTTTGTGTTGGGAAACTCAAAAAGCTGTAAAGTATAGTTGTGGATGAAAAAGATAAGTACTTCAAGTTGGAAAATGGGTTTAGGAGGGACATTAAGAAAGGAACTTGCTCTGAAATGGTCTTTGAAAAGTATATCTTAGTGTTGAGCTAACCCAAAAGCTGTAAAGTACAGTTGAGAGTGAAAAATATAAGTGATTCAGATTACAAACTTTGCTTATGAGGGAGATTAAGAAAGTAGCTTGTTGCGAATTGGTGCTTGAAAAGTATTTCTTGGTTTTGAGGTATCCAAAAAGCTGTAAAGTATCGTTGTGAGTGAAAAAAGATAAGTACTTCAAGTTGGAAAATGGGTTTAGTATGGACATTCAGAAAGTAACTTGCTCTGAAATGGTCTTGTAAATGTATTTCTTGGTTTTGAGGTAAACGAAAAGCTGTAAAGGATAGTTGTGGGTGAAAAATATTAGTAATTCAAGTTGGAAAATGGGTTTAGGAGGTACATTAAGAAAGTAACTTGCTCTGAATGGTTTTTTAAAAGTATTTCTTTGTGTTGAGGTATCCAAAAAGCTGTATGATCTGGTTGTGGTGAAAAAGATAATTACTTCAAGTTGGAAAATGTGTTTAGGTGGAAATTTAATGAAGTAAATTGCTCAGAAATGGTATTTTCAAAATATTTCTTAATGATGAAGCATAATAACAACTGTAAGGTATATATTTGGGTAAAAATTATCAGAACTCCAAGTTGGAAAATTGTGTTAGTAGAGACATTAAGAAAGTAACTTGCTTGTCTTAGTCGATTACGTCATTCTATGTCCCATAAATGAATTCCCGTCATGACCTTCTGATAGGGTTCTACTGATTATGTAATCAATTTCTCAGAAATCCATTTTCCTAGTCGATTACGTCATTCTAAGCCCATGTATGGACTCCCGTCATGACATTCTGATTGTGTTCTTCTGTTGTTTTTATAAATATATCCTAAATACATTTTCCTAGTCGATTACGTCATTCTAAGCCCACGTATGGACCCCTGTCACGACCTTCTGATAGGGTTCTACTGATTATGTAATCAATTTCTCAGAAATCCATTTTCCTAGTCGATTACGTCATTCTATGCCCATAAATGAATTCCCGTCATGACCTTCTGATAGGGTTCTACCGATTATGTAATCAATTTATCAGAAATCCATTTGTCATAGTCGATTACGTATTTCTATGCCCATTTATGTACTCCCGTCATGACCTTCTGATAGGGTTCTACTGATTATGTAATCAATTTCTCAGAAATCCATTTTCCTAGTCGATTACGTCATTCTATGCCCATGTATGGACTCCCGTCATGACCTTCTGATAGGGTTCTACTGATTATGTAATCAATTTCTCAGAAATCCATTTTCCTAGTCGATTACGTCATTCTATGCCCATAAATGAATTCCCGTCATGACCTTCTGATAGGGTTCTACTGATTTATGTAATCAATTTCTCATAAATCCAATTGTCTTAGTCGATTACGTCATTCTATGCCCATAAATGAATTCCCGTCATGACCTTCTGATAGGGTTCTACCGATTATGTAATCTAGTTTTCAGAATTTTATTTGTCCTAGTTGATTAATTCATTATATGACATTAACTGTAGAAAAGAAAAGAGATACTTATAGGGATCTACATATTATTTAAACAATTTCACTGAAATCAAATTGTCCTAGTTGATTACGTCATTCTATGCCCATAAATGGATTCCCGTCACGAGCTCCTTATAGGGTTCTACCGATTATGTAATCAATTTCTCAGGAATTCTCTCCCTTCGATTACGCAATCAATATATCTCTTCCCCACCTTCCCCTTAGAAACAACAGTTAATTCCCCTTTCGTGAATCAATAATTCCCCTTAGAAACAACAAATTAATTCCCCTTTCTTGAATCAATAATTCCCCTTAGAAACAACAAATTAATTCCCCTTTCGTGACATATCAATCAATCTTGACATCACCTGTCAAACATTATTAAACTTCGCCTGGAAACAATTTGATTAATGATTGACAGTACCTGTCAGACATTATTAAACTTTGCCCGGAAACAATTTGATTAATGACGGGTTTCCTATTTCTGGAAACTCATAACATTTGCATCGAGCATGCCAAAAACACACCTGGAGAAAGAGGTCATTGACCCCATTAACCACGTGTTCTCCCTAGGAACTCTATGCCCATATATGGTGTGGGTACGGGACTGGCACCCCCCCCTTATACTTTTGAGCAAAATTTTTTTCAGCTTTTTTTTTTTAGCCAGATAAGGATAATAAAAAAGGAAGGCGCTCTATCGCTCTCAAATATTTGACCAAAAATGGGAAATTCCGTAAACCTTGTCAAGCCAAGTGGCAAAACCACTTGCCACACTCAAATTTTGAATATGGGTTTTACAGGTTTTATGTTTCCTAAGTTTTATTTTAGGGTTTATTTTGACATACTGTATTAAATGATTTTGTAGAAGAATCCACTACTGAAATTGTTAATGTTTCTTCCTTAAACTGCATTAACCTGACATTCCCCCCCCCCTTAAACTGCATTTTGTAACAATGGCTTGTAGATCTCTGAACCTTCGATCCTATAGAAAAACAGCGATATTCCAAATCAATTTGTGGTGAAATCAGAATTTTTCCTTGAATTTTTAGTTTTTTTTTACTTAGCGATTCTCTGAAATAAAAAAATGGTAAAGTCAAGCTTTTCGGTGTTTTCACCTCCCTCTTTAAAAAATGCTAATATTATATCTACAGTACCAATTAAAAGACAATAACACAATGTAAACAATACGTCTTTTTCTTCATCGAAAGCGTTTGGACAATCATTTTCATTAAATGCCAATGATTGAATCTCAATTACTATATACAATGAGCAATTTTTGCATCTACTGCTACAACCACAAACACAAAGGATCTTTTGATTAGTATTGCTTTGTAGCCAGTGGAGTCTCTTCAACTTATTTTGGAGGGACATTAAATTATATTTTACAGACATACAACTACATTTTTGGCAATAAAAAGCTAGCTCCTCCTGTCAATTTTTTAGCTCGGTATGTTTCAGAGGTCACGGTACCATACTTTGATCGTCAGCTCAGGTTTTCACCCCTTACAAGTTGGTCACTACCTTCACTCCTTTCCTTCCTATCATCAAATTTTTTACACTCCATCCATCCTAAAATTGAGCGCAATGATTGTTTATGATTCAATCTTTAGCTAAAATGGCAACAATTCAATTTCAATTAATTTTTTATTTCAGAGTCTAAGTTTTACGGACATAGAAGTCGCAAGGCAGGAGACGATTACATATTCCCTGTTATTTTTGCTTGTCGGAATTTTTGCAGGAATCGCTAGTTTTTTTCAGGTAAGCTAAAATGAAGCTCTATTCCTTATCAGTACTTAATTTATTTCTCTGGCTGCACTGTCTTTCCAATTGTAAATAAAATGAACATACAAAAATATATAATAACCAATTAAATTTTATAATTAAATAATCAACCATCATTTTGGGTTTCTGATTCTGGAATCCTAATCGAAGGAAAAGGCGTGATATATTGCACAAAAATTTCAGGTTCAAAATTTTGTTTATATTTAGTGTTTTCACCTTTTTGTGCTATTTTCCTTTTATGTTACATTCATTTGCTCTAGTTAATTTTAATTTTCATAAGGTTAAAAAAAGACTTCCGGGCCTGAATCCAAGATATTCAGTTTTATTTATTTAGTCAATTCAATTTCTCAATTAAAAGCTTTTTCTGTTATTGTATATTTCTATGTTTTCATCGTTCATGCCAGTATTTAAATTATAACATTCGACTTGAAAATCAACAAAACTTTCAAGTTTGCCATAAGGATGTAACCCTCGAATCTCTGATAGCGTCTCGAAACTATCAAGTTCACAACACCCAAACTGACCTCGTTAATATAAAACCTTGATCAGTTTGTTGTCAGGCTATGAAATTATTGGCTTAAATCCACTAAAGATACATTTCCTACAGCTCACCTTCGCAGTTGGTAAGAAACTAAGTACTGATGACCAATAGTTGTATGTGAAACTAGAGAATAACATAAAGAAAGAAAACGATCAAAAACGGGGTTTTAAAGGCCAAACTAAAATACTGAAGAAAAACACACAAAGTGAATATTTCGAGAGAATAACCACCTCTCTCCTTCAGCGTGAACAAAAAACTATAATCAAGGAAAATTTCGAAGAAAAAAAAATAAACGCGGAAAGTCAACAAAACCAATGAAAAAAACAACTAAAAAATTAAAACATAAAAAAATGCAGTAAAATTCAAAAATTATAAGAATTTAAATCAAACACCTAACAACCATAAAGTGAGTCATTTGCCAATTTCCGCGATTTAAACAAAATCCAAAAAATTCTGAACTGCCATCGACGGATACTAACGAACAAATGAGATATAAAATAAAAAATTCATTCACTCAAACAAAGAACCAGCAATTGAAGAAGGTGGTGAACCAGGTCACCTGGTTTCTGATTTTTTCTTCAGTATTTTCCTTGATTATATTGTTTTATTCACGCTGAAGAAGAGAGGCGGCTGTTCTCTCAAAATATTCGCTTCAAGTGTTTCTTCAGCATTTTCGTTTGGCCTTTTAAAACCTCACTTTTGTTCGTTTTCTTTCTTTATGTTATGGCAGGCCAATGTGTTTGAAGAAATTATCTTTAAACTAGAGCATACTTAAATTCTCCCAGCTAAGTCAATGAATTTTAAACAGTAGGCTATACGAAAACGTTGTTCTATCCTACTTTCTAGGGCCATAAGGAGATAAAGTTGTGGACGGTTAGGACCCCCTCTGTGGATGAAGAATGACAGTTACCGAAGATCGTCCTTTTCGGCTAACCATCTAAAGCAAAACGGAAAGCTTGTCGTCTCCAAAGGGGGGGGGGGAGGATGGCGGAAGGAAAGATGTAAGGAAAATGGGAATTTTATGGGAGGGCATAAAGAGGGAGACTTTGAAGAGATTGGGATGGAGGAGGGGCGCTCTTCGGGGCCAATAGTCCCGCGTCACTTTTGCATTTAAGAACGAAAAGAAGAAAAGTCCAATATTTTACTTTGCCAAAGATGAGGTTATGGAATTGAAAATAAGTGGAAATTTTGAAGTATGTTTTTACTGACATTATAAGAAAAAGAGAGTACCGACTCTGCTCATATAATAATATAGCAGTTGTGCAGGTGACAACAACTTTAAGCTTATCATATCATCACAGGCCATCTAAAAATGAGGGATGGCGGAAGTTGTAAGAAAAAACTTAAGGGAGATTGGACTTCATGGTAGGGTATAAGGACGGGGATGGATTTGGAAAACTGAAAACATATCAAAAAGCATACATGCTAGGATTGGTAAATAGGTTTCTCTAAGATGGAGTCTTAACAGAATAGTCATGGAGAAACTAGACTTAGCTGTAACCTTCCATCATCTCCTTTACTTAGACAAATAGATTCATTATTAGCCGAACAAGGCCATACAACACAGTATTCGGTAATTAAAATCACAATATAGTAAGATAAATCTACTCTCCCCTTCTGAAAAAACAACAACAACAACAACAAAAACACACCTAAATTACTCTTCCTTTCCCTACCACATCAGTAACGTCCATACAATTCTGTTAAATGTTTTTCTCACTATAAGCCTAAGAAGGTTTAAACCTATCAGCACTAACGGATTGGTTTATAGAATTTGTGTGATCAAAATTGCGTTCAGCTTACTACAAATCTTTAAAGTCCTGGCTCAGATACTCATAACAAGGGTGTCACCCTCACATCCTGCAGTCTCTGAGCATTCATAAATCAGTTGATGTCATGCCATCCTGTGAAAAGAAGTACCCAGAAAAGGGCAGTGAAATTGCTTTCCAAAGTTTAGCCTCCATAGTTGCTGTACGAGCTTCTATGAAGAAGTTTCTGTATTCTGTTTCGTAAGAAGTTTTTATGTATTTGATTTTATTGTATCCTTTTTTTCTTTTTATACAATCCAAGTCTTGGCGTTTAATAGAAGTGGCAAGAATAAACTTATTGTTATTATTAATTAAAAAAATGTTTTCCACAAAATAAGTTTTTCAAAGAAAAGTAAAGAACTCCATTAAACAAAAAAATTAGCAAAAATAAAATCAAATAATCTACCAAGCGTGAAACTAAACCACAAATCAGCATCGACAAATAAATGAAACCCAAAAACGAACAGAAATTACAATAAATAACCGAGTCAAACTAAAAAAGGGGAGAAATTAACATAAGTTGGGCGCAAACCCCCATGCCTTCCCAAAGCGAGAACAAAATTTGCACTTTACTGAAAAAAATTTTTTTTTTTACTTTTATAACTTTAATAAATCAAATAATTTTAACATTTTGATTACTAAATATAAGTATATGTATATTAAACTGACAATGCACAGTCATTTGTATTTTTTGTGAAGTGCAAATTTTGTTCTGGCCTTGCGAAGGCATAGGAGTTTTGCGCCCAACTTATGTTAATTTCTGCTCGTTTTGAGTTTGACTAGGTTATTTATTGTAATTTCTGTTCGTTTTGGGTTTCATTTATTTACCGATGCTGATTTGTGGTACGGTAGTTTCACGCTTGATAGATTATTTAATTTTATTTTTGCTAATTTTTTTTTTTTAATGGAGTTTTACTTTTCTTTGAAAAGCTTATTTTGTGGAAAAAGTTTTTTTTAATTAATTTCTGTTCGTTTTATATTTAAATAGTCTGTTAAGGAAAAAAGAAAATAATACTTTAAATCTTTTTGTTTTTTCAAGACTTTATAGTTTGGCCTGCTATTTGTGTGATGGAGAAAAATTTTCAGCAATTTTTAAGAATATAATTCCTTTTAAAAATCTTGACACAAATAGTAGTGTTTTATTTAGTTTCATACCTCCTCTAGTTGACCTGAAATGGAAAACTTGATACCATTCGCAAAAAATCTGTTTACTTTCTTTGATAGCTTGGATACACTTACGCTATTTTGATTTGGTTAAATTTTAAGAGCAGAAGTAGCCCCGAAAGTTTGAACATAATACCCTCAGTCGTTCTTGGGATACTGCTGAGATGCCTTATTAGGAATCAGCATTAACACAGTGCATTTTGGTTTAATCTTAAGGCGACATCTCGTTTTTTAAAATAATGTGCAAATAGAAGGGTGGGCGTGGGAGGGTAGAAGTGGAAGGGGGATTAGTTACCCTCTAATCACTTTCGACTGTTTAAAAGGGCATCAGCCCTTACTATTTTCAATCGAATGAGCTCTTTTTGAAGTTCCCACGACAACTCCTTCGATACAAAGTGCACTGGTCTAAAAAACAACAACAACAAAAAATATCACCAATCACTTTCGACTATTAAAAAAGGTACTAGCCCTTTCAATTTCAAATCGAATGAGCCCTTTTTCATGTTTCAACGACAAGATTTCAATAAAAACCTTTATATGCACCCAGGGCATAGCTTATAACCCTTGCCCTGAGGGTTGTGGGGGAGTGTCCTCCTTAAAAAACATATTTCCTATCTGGAAATCAACTACGCTGAGCAAAATGGCTATCTCAAAATTTTTATTGTATGTGTTTGGGGGAATGATGGGTGTGGGAGGGGAGGGGGACTATTTGCCCTCCAATCCCTTTCGACTATTAAAAAGGGCACTAGCCCTTTGAATTTCCAATCGACTGAGCTTTTTTTTAAAGTTTCTACGAAAACGCCTTCTATAAAAACCTTCTATGCCCTCAGGGCATAACTTAAAACCCTTGTCCTGAGGGCTGTGGGGGAGTATCCTCCTCAAAAACATATTTTCTATCTGGAAGTCAACTACGCTGAACAAAATGGCTAAACCAAAAATTTTGATTGGATGTGTTTGGGGGTATGGTGGGCTCGGGGGGGGGGCTAGTTGACCTCCAATCACTTTCGACTATTAAAAAGGGCATTATCCCTTTGAATTTCCATTCGAATGAGTCTTTTTTGAAGTTTCTACGACAAAGCCTTCTATAAAAACCTTATATACCCCCAGAATATAACTTATAATCCTTGCCCCGAGGGTTTTGGGAGAGTTTCCTCCTCAAAAATATATTTCTATCCGGAAATCTACTACGCTGAACAAAATATTATCTCAAATTTTTGATTGGATGTGTTTGAAGGAATGATGGGCGTGGGCGGGCTAGTTGCCCTCCAATCACTTTCGACTATTAAAAAGGGCACTAGCCATTAGAATTTCCCATCGAATGAACATTTTTGAAGTTTCTACGACGACGCCTTCTTTAAAAATCTTATATGCCCCCAGGGCATAACTTAAAGCCCTTGGCCTGAGGGCTGTGGGGGAGTTTCCTCCTCAAAAACATATTTTCTGTCTGGAAATCAATTACGTTGAACAAAATGGCTATTTCAAAATTTTTATTGGATGTGTTTGGGGTAATGATGGGCGTGGGGGGGCTATTTGCCCTCCGATCACTTTCGACTATTAAAAAGGGCACTAGCCCTTTGAATTTCCAATCGAATGAGTATTTTTTGAAGTTTCTACGACAATATCTTCTATAAAAGCCTTATATGCCCTCACTGCATAACTTAAAACCCTTGTCCTGAGGGTTGTGGGGGAGTACCTCCTCAAAACATATTTTCTATCTGGATATCAACTACGCTAAACAAAATTGGCTATCTCAAAATTTTGATTGGATGTGTTTGGGGGAATGAAGGGCGTATGGGGGGCTAGTTGCCCTCCATTCACTTTCGACTAGTTAAAAAGGGCACTCCAGTCGAATCAAATTTTTTGAAGTTTCTGCGACAACGCCTTTTCGCAACGCCTTAAAAACCTTGCCCTAAGGGCTTTGAGGGAGTGTCCTCCTCAAAAACATATTTTGTCTCTGAAAATCAACTACGTTGAACAAAATGGCTATCTCAAAATTTTGATTGGATATATTCGGGGAAATGATGGGCGTGGGGGGCGCTAGTTCCCCTCCAATCTCTTTCGACTATTAAAAAGGGTACTAGCCCTTCGAATTTCCAATCGAATGAGCCTGTTTTGAAGTTTTTACGGCAACGCCTTCTATAAAAACCTTATATACCCCCAGGGCATAACTTAAAACCCTTACCCTGTGGGTGGTGGGGCTGTAGGTGGTCCTCCTCAAAAAAGTATTTTCTATCTACAAATCAACTACGCTGAACAAAATGGCTATCTCAAAATTTTGATTGGATTTGTTTGGGTAAATGATGGGTGTGGGGGGGAGGGCTAGTTGCCCTCCAATCAATTTCGACTATTAAAAAGGGCACTAGCCCTTTGAAATTTCAATCGAATGATCCTTTTTTGAAGTTAACTTAAAGCCCTTGCCCTGAGGGTTGTGGGGAGTGTCCTCCTCAAAAACATATTTTCTATCTGGAAATCAACTACGCTGAGCAAAATGGCTATCTTAAATTTTTGATTGGATGTGTTTGGGGAAGGATGGGCGTGGAGGGGGCTAGTTGCCCTCCAATCACTTTCGACTATTAAAAAAGGTACTAGCGCTTTGAATTTCCAATCGAATGAGCATTTATTGAAGTTTCTACGACAATACCTTCTATAAAAACCTTATATTCCCCCAGGGCATAACTTAACACCCTTGCCCTGAGGGTTTTGGGGGAGTGTCCTCCTCAAAAACATATTTTCTATTTGGAAATCAACTACGCTGAACAAAATGGCTATCTCAAAATTCTAATTGGATGTATTTTGGGGAATGATGGGCGTGGGGGGGGGGGCTAGTTACCCTTCAATCACTTTTGACTATGAAAAATGGTACTAGCCCTTCGAATTTCCAATCGAATGAGCCTGTTTTGAAGTTTCTACGACAACACCTTCTATATACCTTATATTCTCCCAGAGCATAACTTAAAACCCTTGCCCTGAGGGTTTTGGGGGAGAGTCCTCTTCACAAACATATTTTCTATCTGGAAGTCAACTACGCCGAACAAAATAGCTATCTCAATATTTTATTGGATGAATTTGGGGGACTGAGGGGCGGAGGGGTGGCTAGTTGCCCTCCAATCACTTTCGACTTTTAAAAAGGGCACTAGAACTCTCAATTTCCAATCGAAGGAGCCCCTTTTGAAGTTTCTACGACGACCCCTTCCATATGAGGTGTCCTGCTCTAAAGAAAAAAAACATAATTCATAGTACATTGTGCCAACATCGTTCTTTTATACCCTCAGGGCATAACTTAAAACCCTTGCCTCGACGGTTGTGGGGGAGTGTCCTCCTCAACAACATATTTTCTATCTGGAAATCAACTACGCTGAAGAAAATGGCTATTCCAAAGTTTTCATTGGATGTATCTGGGGGAATGATGGGCGTGGGGGGTGCTAGCCCTCCAATCACTTTCGACTATTAAAAAGGGCACTAGCCACTCCAATTTCCAATCGAATGAGCCCTTTTTGAAGTTTCTACGTCAACTCCTTCGATACGAAGTGCCCGACAATGAATCTGTTTCCGACAATGAATGTTAATTCGGCAAATGTGTTCCTCCATGAGGTCTTTTTTTTACAAAATAGATTGACTGACCGTCAGTTTTAATGTTCTAGTGATTAATAAAACAAATCCAGTGCAGCTACAAAACGATAACCGATTAATCCAAATAAAATGTCACTTGAAACCACTAGCTGAACTGATTTCCAATCACCGTTAACCGCTGAGATTGAGCTTTTCTATTGGTCAGCATTCATGGTATCATAATACTAAATTATTAACATGCTTTAAGGTTACGTTTATTGACTTGCCTCAATTTAATGTGTAGAACACCAAATCCCTTTCAATAGCTTTTTTTGCAGTATATACAATCCTATTGGTAGCATGGTGAATTAATCTCTGCTTGGCAATAGGGGGCTCAGGAATCAATCGAAGCAGGTGTATGGTTAGGAACTAGACTTGCTTAAAAGAGACTGCAACCGGAATGGCGAAAACGCTGGACACCTAGGGCGACATAAATGACTTTATAGAATCTTTACTTTTTTATCTTATATATATAGTATATTTCTGTAACCACATTTCATTGAAGAAAAAGAGTACATATTTTCGATACCTCTTGAAAAATCCGTATTGTGTCTCCTAAAGCAGTGTCATCCTCACTTTGTAATTCTTTTTAATTGCTTGCCTTAGCCCTGAGATTTTAGCACTGCTGATGAACTGTTTTTCCTTTGAAGGCATTCATGTTTGCCATAGCTGGTGAACGTTTAACATCGCGAGTTCGAGGATGGACTTTTTCTGCTATGCTCAGGCAGGAAATTGGATGGTATGATAGGGAAGAAAACAGTGCCGGATCCCTTTGTGCGCGCCTCTCTGGAGACGCTGCCAGTATTCAAGGGGTGAGTAGAGGAATTTCTTATTGGTGTAGGTATAGCTTCATTTTTAAGTTGCAACAATAGTCGGATGTCGAGTCAAAGTATCTCAAAACAAATACATTCAAATTTTAAATTCGTATTATTCTCTTCCTCAACTGAAGTCAAGAATATCAAAGCATAATTGAACATAAATGTTATGCTTATCAACCCTTTTGGAGCAGTTTGGCAAGGATGTTCGACCATTATTTAAAAAAAAAGAATTAAAAGTACTAACTTAGATAATTTCAGAGACTTAGATAACTTAGATAATTTACAAAGCAATGGTCTAAGGGTAGCTTTAAAAAGTAATAATACTTTGGGTAGTTTCCTAAATTCTGGGAAGGATCTAACTTCATTGGGGCAACAAAGTGGGGTTTATCAGATCCAAGGTACTTGTGGAAGCTCATATGTGGGACGTACTAACCAGAGTTTGGAAATGAGATTATTACAACACAAAGATTCTATTTCTTCAGCTTTAAAGCAAGATTCTAAGTCTGAAGATTTCACTTCAGCCCTTTCAGAACATATTTTTAATTTTCCAGACCATTTTATTTTGTTTGAGAATGTCTCTTTGATTTCTAGGGATCGGGGTTTAAAGCAAAATTTTCGTGAAATTCTGGAAATAAAGAAAATCTTATTCAAGAATATTGCTTTGAATCGTGATACAGGTGAATATGGGCTGGACTCTATCTATGATAATTTGTTAAAATCTGACAGAGTAAAGTTCAATTCACCCAATGTAGTTGACCTTTGTCCAAATGTTATATCTTTGAACGCTAATGAACCGAATCCAAGAAGGTCAAAGAGAATAGCTTCCGCCTTTGCTTTGAAAAGAATTAGAGATTCAAACAATATGTAGTGTTATTTGATTTAGTATATAAACTTTTGTTTTAAATTGTTTTATTTTAGTTTTACTACTGATGACGGTCACTGTATATGTGACCGAAATATCTGGTATTTTTGTGAATTTCTATTACATCACTGTCTATTAAAAGGATTTTATCCCTATTTGAACTTTTATTTAAAAGTACTAACTTTAGGCTTACTGGTGATACGGTTGGCAAGAGACAGTGTTGCCAGTGACATGGTATATTGACCATGAAAAACCTTTGATAATTTGAGACATTGCCCTAACAATGTAAAAATTGATAGATATATAAACGCATTTCTGCCATTAAGAATGTAATGAACCTTAATGTTTAGTTGATGGCACATCAAGCTTACGTAGTATTAAGACAACGCAATGAGTATTAGTGTTAATGTTAGTGTCTTAACAGGGATTTTTGTCGAAATAAGCGAAGCGGCAGGTGGAAAAGATTTTCAGTAGTGAAATACCAGGAGACAATTTTTACCATTTAATTGACTCCATAACCCTTTTACTTAATAAGTATTGGTACTTTAGTAAGTTCCTTGTGAAGGATTTACTCCAAAGTAAGGAAAGTGCCCTGTGGAAAAGGTTATTAAATGACGTTAAATGACGTAACGAGTAATGATATTCAGTTGATGACGTAGTGGGATGATATAACATAAATATGATGTAATGAGTATTGTATCAAAGATAATATCTATCCAGGTGGCAAAAATTGGTTTTGTCAAAATACTCAAGAATGTCTGTTTCACAAATAGTGTGCACAATACTACCCTGTAAAATCAAAAAATAAATCGGCAAACCAAACTTTTAAGGCTCTGTGAAAATGGAATAACATATGGAATGGTTTTTTTACGTTTTTTCTTCTGACAAAAACGAAACAGAATATTTACTCCTTTGGCATATTTTGCCATAGCCAATTCACTCGAACAATTAAAGGGGCTCAGAAACGAACTTCCACGTGCAATCCCATAGAATTCGTTCAGAAACGGATTCCACTGGAATGTAATCCCCCGCTACCAAACATTATTTTGAGATAAATTTGAGAAATTATGGAATAAGCTAATTCAAAGGGTCTTGCCATGGGATTGCCTTGCCTCTACGATCACGATAACTGTTCTTGCTCATCCGCGTACGCACATGTCAGGTGCATAAAGTGTTGAAAAAAAGTACATTTGTAAAACTTTTTGGCAGCAATAAATGAAGATTATAGAGTATCTTTATTTATAGATATATATATATTATCTATATATAGATATCTCGCTTCTTTTGTCAAGCTGAAGCTTAAATGGTCTGGAAGCAATTCAGATTGGTATCTGAGCAACAGAAAGTTTTGACACGAAATGTTCAGGAAAAATTAAAGAGCGGTTGAAAAATTAAATCGTTATCAAATTTGAAACTTGTAAAGCATGATCTTGATTCGAAAATTGTTTCCAACTAATTTAAACCGAGAGGAGATGGAAAATCACGTCAGATTTTAATCATCCAATCATTTACTGCTCATATATACTCTAAGTGAGGTCAGAAGGGTGGAAAATTCCATTAGCGGTTTTATATTAAATGGTGTTTCGGTTAAATGTCGTTCTCACAAAATCCAATATAAAGCCATCATTCTTGTTTGTTTTGTTTTTTTTATTCCGAATCAAATTTAACCTATAATCCCTCATTCATAAAAACGCCCTGATACCCAGCGTGTATTTAACCTACATTTTCCGGGAAGTTTACTTGAAACCCCGCACAAATCCCAGCGTCATCTGTAAAGCAGAAAATTCATAAATTACTTCAATGAAAAGAGTTCCTGGCAAGAATCAGTTTTAAAACTATTTAGCTGCACTTCTAAAGACATGGAGGCCTGACAATAAGTCGAGTATTTTCTATTGTTCAGAAGGGCTGTATGAACATTGGCAAGGGCAGCCTGTGGTTAAATGAACGCTTTTATGCAATCTCCTACTGCAAAAACCTGTGTGACAAGTGACCAGCATGTTGAGTCATCCGTTTATTATATGGAGAAGGAAGTGTCAAATTTCAGATATACTTCGGCTGCTCAAATTTAATTAGTTGCCAAGCCCATTTAGAGATGCTAAAAATTTGCTAAGCATCTTCTAAGCATCTTGTCAAGTTTGGCTGCGCCAAACCTGGACGACGATGTGGCACTAAAGATAGGTATCAAAATCCTCAACTCAGTAGCGATTAAACGTGTCTTCTCCTGTTCATCACGCAGTAAATTTGAATGCAAAATATTAATTAGTGGGTGACGGCAAACCTTTAAAATAGACACTTCTCAACTATTTTATCGGCTCTCTGCTGAGATGTCAACAGATGGGTTTTGAAGTGTCTGATACGGTCATATATGAGCTATTGATATTCTTTTCTGAATTACTCGAGCCTTATGAAGACCCGTGGCCAGTAGATAAGGCTAGAGTTTTTGACGAGTCTCTGCATCACACAGTGAAACTTCGGCCTGGTCACGGATTTTCCCCGAGACTGTTATTCAGCCCTAACTTAGTTTTTCCTCTTGGACGTTTCCAGCCGCCACTGATTAGTACAAAGTCGTAAAGAATCTCAACCAGAGTGTCAGCCGGTTATTGCAAAAGCTGATGAACCAGCAAAGTGTCCTGCTGGGCAGCCTGGTGTGACAAGAGAGACTAGAAATGCATACTTCGTAGGCAATTATTACTGACAAAGTCTGTCCATAGGATTATTTCAATTGCCGAAAGCCACTTAGATTGAAGAGTGTTGAGACGGCACTCTACAGCTGCAATTGCAAACCAAATTTCAGCTCTGTACAGTAGAATCAATCAGACTGAGGCTCCAAAGTCTTGAGCTGCAGAGGTACAAAGGCAGAGGTCCTGGTCGTGCGGGTAACAATTTTGTATTCAATGAACCGTACGATGATTTGATAGAACCAATATAACTGAAATGAAAAACCACATCGCTTTGATTCACGGCGACAAATTAATTAGAATTATCGGCTTCAGTCTTTGGCTTCCATACCCTAACTTTCACTTTCTTCCAGATACTGGATAGTCTATCTTGACAGCTTCTTCCAGAAGCGTGTTTAGAGCCACGATTAGCTGTGATTTTGAATTGCCTGCTAGTGCTATATCACAAGTAAATTCGCAATCAGTGATAACTCTATTCCCGAACTAGAATTCAAACCTCAGATTCCGGATCGTGCAAGTCGACCGGGAGTTTATCCATTCATTGAGAATAAGCTACATATTATATACCTTTTGTATATTAGGATTTCAATTTAGCTGACGTCGTTTTCTACAGCTATGAAAGTGAGCCAACAATCAAATATTATATCCATCTGAAGTGATAGGAAAAATTTTGTCCTACTATTAGTCTCATTTCCATTATAAGGCCTGCTTGGAGGAAAGACGATTTTCTTTCCAAACCAGAAAACATGTTGAATCCAATTAAACTCTTTACTGGGAAAATTCTGGAAGCTTGGTGTCAACTCCGACAAGCCGATGGTGCGACAGTGGTTTAAGTAGCAAAACTGCACTTGTTTTAGCTAAGAAGAGGGATAAATGTTTGATATGAAATGATGCTGACTTGTTGGTCTTGCTGTTGCACTATATAGAACCAAATCAAGCAGTTCGTTGTTTCCAGAGTGGAGTTCCTGCTGATTCTGCAACAGTTTTAACACCCGCTATATGAAATGAATGCTAACATACATGAAGTCAATGCTACCATACCATTCAGTGTTATTTTTCCATTCTTTTAAAGGTTTTGAAAGCCAGTCCAATATGTTACTGCGATTAGGCATATAAGGTAGAATTCATTGTGACAGGTGAGGGCTATATTTTACGCCTATTTATAATTGAAACTGACAAATCCTTGAATGGGTTCCGCCATCCGTCTAAAAAATCAAAAGCAAATAGAAACGCTTGTTGGGTCCATCCCGAACGCTTACCGTCCGAGCTTGCTGCTACAAAGCACCAGGGTGTTAGTGGCGTGTATGTTTTAAAATTATGACATGGACGCGCTCAGGAACTGCTTCAGTATTAACAGCTCAGCGATATATGATTACCGGGTATGGAAACTTCCGCAGAACAGTTATGTACCAATTATAACTAATATACCCCCTACTACTCAAATACTTCTCAAACTGATTCACTGCAGTTGTAAAGATAACTATGATGACCTTAACTGGGCTTTCTAAAGAAAGATCTTTTGTGCTTGACCTTTTCCTTGAAACAGTCGAAGAAATTTAAAATGATTGTTTGGAAATTAAGAGGGAAATCAATGAGTCCCTAACATCTGGTGTTGAAGATCTAGAATTGGCAAGAGAGACCCAAAAAAATGGTTATTCAGTGTGAAGCCGGAAATATCAGCATCACATAAAAAAAAATAGTAAAGGAGCCTGTTTTTGGTGAATTAGCATAGAGAGTCCTTGTAACAGAAAACATGGACAGAAAAAGAAATATTATTCTATGGAAATTAAAGGTGAATCTAAATCGAGGGCTAAAGACCAAATCGACGCCATTCTCTCCCATCTTGGAATTAATAGTCAATTTGAGATACATGAGTCTACAGATCGATTCATCAAAATCCCGCTCCAGGATGATAAGGACAGATTCTTTGTCTTTCAAGGAAACAAAAAATTGCGTGAAAATCCGTTCAGAGATTAGCCGGGCGTGAATCTCTCAATGTTTATATAACAGACTGTGTGACAAAAGGATTTCGTTACATTCATAGTTCCCTGAAAATAAAAATAAAATAATTGACCCAAAAATGAATTAGTGCTTCAATCCCCCCCCCCCTCCGGTGGCTCCACTCGTATAATGCTTGACTGAGAATGAGAAAAAGGTGAAGCTTAAATGGTATAAGGTCTTGTAAGTGAGATGTATAAGTAATGTATCAGAAGTAAATTTAAGCGTTCGTTTTGTGTGCTTGATTGGATTTATTATTTATTTATTATCTTTTTTATTGAATTTATCATTGCAGTTAAGTTAATTTAGCGCAGCTAGCCGTGTTAAATTGGGATTGCCTTCAGATAATGATAATGATAATGGTTAAACTGTCAATTTTAAAAAGTCATTTCATTTTTTTTCATTATTGTTTATTTTTTCTTCTTATTTTCAATTTTTTCCCTTTCCTCTTTTTTATCTATATTGGCTCACTGAGATGGGATGCAGAAGTTTTGCTCAGTTTGGGCTATGGATGATTTGTAGTTTAGATATCCCTCCTGGTAGATGGATGAACTGGAAAAAAATCCTCTTTATATAAATATATATTTTCATAGCTTTTTGTCGCAAGACCATGATTTGTAAAATCCTTATAATGCACCTAAAAATAAATATTCATATTTTGATAGTCTTTCACCTTTAAATAATCTGTTAATACGACTGTAATTTTGGAATTGTAGAGGACTAAATAGCAGCCGAATTTTTTTTTGCATTATTTTTTTTAAATGTCGTCAATAGATGTGTTAGGAATTTGCGAAACATTTCTCGATGAAAATAATACATTTTAATATCGTAAAAGTTTTCGATTTTTCATTCTAGTCATAAACAGAATAAGAGAAGTTGGTATTTTATACGAATTTATTTTGGTTTTCTTTACGTAATGGGTTTATGATTATAATATTGAGATGTTAATTTAGAGTTGTGTAGTAGAAGTAAATGATGGAATAAATGTCTTTTGGGTAATTGTAGTATACCGGCTACCATTATCTAGTCTTCACGAGTTTTTAAGACAATATGAGTCATTGTTAGATGTTCTCACCCAACAACACAATCCGTTTTATGTTGATTTTAATATTGATTTAATGTGACATAGTGCTTCAACATCGATTAAGGGATTAGAATTTTTGAACTTTTCATTTTTACATGTTTTGCCGTCACTATGCTTGAATGTTTATCATAACATTCAATTGTAACATCAGTGAACACCGTTATTAAATGAAGAGTGACTACTATTCAACCTCAAATATTGAATCTTCAATATTAAATCATAGCATCACTAAGGCAATAGATTAAGTGTTACCTTTGGTTTGGACGTGACTTTTACCTTTTGTTTTCACGTAAAATAAAACGATTAATATGAAATTTAATAACTGTCTCTAATATAAAAAACTGCATTCCTTAATGTAGGTAAAACACTTTTGACCCCTTTCACCCTGTTTCAAGGGGAGGGAGAGTTCAATAGCCCCATTGGCTGTTAATATCCGTCTTCAGTGCTGCTGATGCTCAAACATAAGCATGCATATGTTATTGCATTTTTCTTAATTTTGAAAAAGCTTTCCAGAAATACTACCAAATTCCTAGCGCATGTCATGGAACACATTATGTCTCTTAATACAGCCAAAATAGTTTGAACAATCCATGTTCCAAAAAAGTTTCCCAAAAATGTAGTCAAATTCCAAACACATGTACGGGCAAACGATAAGTTTCTGAATACAGCAATAATAGTTTGAAAGATCGGAAATTTGAAAGCAAATACATTCTAAGACCAGACTGGCTATACATGACAAATTAGTTTCATTTGTCAAATTTGAAAGCAATTTCCAAAAATGCAACCATATTCCTAGCACATGTTATGGCACATACTTTGTTTCTGAATACAGCCAAAATAAATTGAAAAACCTGTAACTTGAAAGTTTCTCAAAAATGCAGCCAAATTTATTATGGTATATTTTATGGTAAACATTTTGTTATGAATTACTGCCAAATTAATTCTTGTATTTTATTTTCTTATAGGCAACAGGATCTCGCCTTGGTACAATTTCACAAGTGGTAGTTACACTGACTATAGCGCTAATTTTAAGTGTTTATTTTGATTATCGATTGGGTTTGGTCACAGCTTGCTTTGTTCCATTAGTACTTCTAGCTACTTTTCTTCAAGCAAAGATTGTTATGGGGCAAAGTGCCGTTGAACGGAAAGCTGTCGAGAAATCTGCTAAGGTGAATCATTTTATTAATGGGCAACGATTGTTATGGGGCAGAATGTCATTGAACAAAAAGCATTTGAAAAATATGCTAAGATATATTGTTTTATTAATGGGCAAAGATTGTTATGGGCAAAGTGCTGTTGAACAAAAAGCTCTCAAACAATCTGCTAAGGTAAATCGTTTTATTAATGGACAAAGATTGTTATGGGGCAAAGTGCCGTTTAACAAAAAGCTGTCGAAAAATCTGCTAAGGTAAATCGTTTTTGACAATTTTTCCTTTGTGCGTAAAAAATATAAACACCTAAAATGAAACATCAGTGAAATAAAAACAAAACCATTCATTAGTCATTAAAACTTGAAATTGTCAGACATTTTGGTCTTGTGGTGACAATTATGAAATAGGTACACATTTTTTTCTAGGTTTGAGTGTGTCTTTACGGGGTATTAAGTAGCTATTTAGTTTTAAATTTTATTTTTGCTACTTACTATTACATAATGATTTTGAAATTAAAAAAGCAAAAGTAAATTAACATTTCTTATTCGAATAAACTTTCATTTGAAGAACACACATTTATCACCTTTAAAATGTAACAACTAATGCACGTAGTATGAATATATGCCAAACACATGCAGTAGTAATGCCACTTTGTATAATACTAGGCTATTACAGGCAACAACTAGCTTATTGAAGTATTTCCATGAAAAGGGTGTAACAGCGGGAAGACCTCAAACATGAGTCCCTATAGAAAGCTCCACTGGCTTATGAGACCACTTAGTTGAAAATACATCCTAAATTTTATAAAATGGTAAACTATTTTAAACTAAGCTCTACTTCCATTGCCAAGGTCAAGCATACTCCTAAGTTGGTATGAATAATTCCACTGAGATTGTTACACCACAGTCAACATTATCCTTAAAAGCACAATAAATCTCCAAGGGCATCAATAGGGAAGGGGACCATAGGGGTGATTGCCCCATATATTTAAAAAAAATACCTTTTTAGCATTTTCGTTGAGAAAATAGAAATGTAAAAAAGCACTGTCCTTCTAGATCTTCAAGAAATATTTCACATCTTCATTTACAAAAGCAAAAACGAATCCTTGTTTTAATACAAGGCTATTACACGTATTTGCATGATTGGAAACCTGTGTGTTTCAGGAACTTCTAGGACATAGGCGAACAAGCATTGTCAAGGTTAGATTTTAAAGAATATTTAATTTGATCTTATGAGTGGTAAAACATTGTATTCT
This sequence comes from Artemia sp. Qi Xiang Cuo, assembly GCF_049724085.1. NCBI lineage: Eukaryota > Metazoa > Arthropoda > Branchiopoda > Anostraca > Artemiidae > Artemia > Artemia sp. Qi Xiang Cuo. Next base: position 63,151,180 of record NC_142806.1, on the reverse strand, counting down.
TAGAAATACCAAGATTTATCATATGCTGCATTGTCAATCAGTCTTCCTTAAGAAACCATCTTAGTGAGACCTATTGGCCTACATTAGCTGGCAAGACAACACTCGATTCGGACTAATTCTGACTGAAGTGTGAATCGCAGCGCTCTGCTGAGAGTAAATATAAACATCTTAGGCTGCCAAAGCCTTCCTTGGAAGCCGAAGGAAAATTACCATTCTTTTTCTAAACCCAATGGTTTCAAAAGAAATTTTATCTAAACTATAACAAGAAAAATATTGGGTTTATAAAGTGTGAGTCATGTATGAGTCAAGACTGCAATCTTTTGCTTGCATGTAGCAATGGAACACAGTCTAAATTTCTAAATACATGCTGACTTGTCTCAAGAAACATATCAAAGACTTTAAAAAATGGTAAACTACATAGAAAATATTTGTCGTTATTATATGAAAAACTATAAATATCTCGAGGCTCCAATAGCATTTAAATTTTTACTTAATGTCTTAATTTTTAGTCAGATTTTGGTTTTAAGTTTGGGCTTTTATTAGAAATAACACTTATTAGATTACTACTAGGAACAATATTTTGCATGTATTATTTTAAAAACAATTTTGTTCAATATGTGATTTAATTGTTTCACTTGCAGATTGCAATGGAAGGCATTTCAAATATCCGAACAATTGCTGGCTTATCTCTGGAAAAAACATTTTTGGAGCAATATATTGAAGCTTTGAGAAAGTCTCATGAAAGAACGGTTCGACGTTCCCATGTCAGAGGAGTTGCGTTTGGATTTTCTCAAGCTATACCGAACTGGGCATATGCAGTATGTATGTACTATGGTGGCTATTTAGTTTCCCAGAATGAGATGACCTTCGAAAATGTTTTTAAGTAAGTCCCCTCTTCTTCAAGAATTAAATAGTGTGGTTCCAGCTGACAGGGATATATATATAAAAAAGAATTCTTATCTTCAGTGATTTACATGTAAAAAAAATTCAAGATTAAAAGGGTTTTGTCATGAAGGGTTATAAATCAAACAGTTCATGTTAACGAACTTTAAATAAAGAACGACCTGGGTAATAGTAATCAAGCCTTTAAAAGAGAGAATGTTGATAACAATTAATATATCAAAATATTTGACTTTGTATGGTAACTCTAGATATATAAAGTTGATAGAGTTTAGAGTTACCCATCAAAAGTCCAGTTCCTGGCAAAAGTTACCTGCTTTTATCGAAAAAGGGGGAAACACTCCAAAAAAGTCAAGTGTTCTTGATGAAAGTCATGGCATTTGATTTAGTATACCAAAGAACGCTTATGTAGATCTATCTGTCAAAATTTAGAATTTTGCATTTTTTTCTCTCAGAAGAAAGATCACCGATGTGTGTTTTTCTTCAGGAGAGTCATATCAAACCAACAGTCGTAGAATGCTGTGAGAGGGCTAATTCAAACGGAAATAAAAATTTATTGTGGCCTTTTTAAATTGTCAAAAATATTGCACACAGTTCCCAGCAGTAGAGTAATGACTGAAGCATATATTCCTGAAAGTTACTTAGTCAACATGACCACGCAGTTCTTGTGTTATGGACGTTGTGAAATTCAGGGTCTTGTCGGAATCCAGGGTGTTGCAGAATCCCGGCTATGGGTGTTGCAGAAATCAGGGTGTTGGCGGAATCCTGGCAATCGGTGTTGTGGAATCCATAAAGGGGATACTACTAACTTGAAATTTTTCAACCTGGGATAAAACACAAACACGCTTCATTATTTAACTCGTTGGTTTAAGGCTTAAACTAAATGGGTCACAACAAAGCCTTATATAGGATTTTTGTTCTGGGGAAGGGGGCTAAAGAATAATTGGGGGGGGGGCTACAAAAATTTGGTTATTACCAAGGTTTAAATGTGCAGAATCTGTTAATTTTTGTTTTATTACTTTTGCACGAATCGAATAAAATTTCGAAGAGGGGAGAATTGGTCGTTCAAACAAAGGTACCTCCCTGGATACGACCACGGGTTCCAAGGGTACACCTATTAAGCCAGAATTATACCTTTTTGGTGCAAAATGACGAAAAAGTCACAAATTGTCTCAGTAGTGGGTGTATCATTTTCAGTGTCTATGATGCAGTTAAAATTATATAAGAAATATGATTGAGAAGAAAAATCACGAGGACATCATATTTATGAGTAGTTTTCAAGAGAATAAATTACATCATTTCTACCTCCCCCTCCCCCATTGAGTAGAAGTTTCGTTGTTATATCAATGACACGTTTAACATTACAAAAAGGACATAGCTAAAGAAACGTACTTCTCAAAGATAAGCGACAGGAATAATTTAAACTAATAAAAAACAAAGGATAAGAACAAACAAATATACCGCAAAAATATCGGATAAAGCAATATAAAAAAAAATTACAGTTAAGAGATAAGCGACAGTGAGAATTACTAGCAATCGCGAGAAAGCGAGTACCAGAACGTGTCAAAAATGGAGTGAAAAACAACAAATTGTACTCTTAGAAGACAAAACCCCTCAACATTCCATGTGTTTCCGTGGGAGCCCTACATTTTCCCAAGAAAACAGTAGCAAACAAATCTGACTCATCACATGCCGAGTGCCAGGGTCCAGCTTCGGAGTCAGATAAATAGTTGTTTTTCATAACTGTCATATTGACAATTAAATTATTTCCCGTCCCCAGCAGTAAAAGTATTGTTTTTATATCTATGAAACATGCGACATTTAAAAAGGAACAAAGGTAAGTTTAAAATATCAAGTTTAATTAGTCTATTTAGAAAATGCGTTTTAAGTAGTTTCATAATACCTAGAGGACAACTGAACAACCTAGACCGTCGAACGTTACATGACCAATCTGAGCAGCTACGGTAAAGGGTATTAAAAAGAATGTCTACAGTAGTAATAAACAAAAAATGAAGATTAAGTATATACAGTCAGAATACTTCAGCCAGCAGCAATTACAAAGAGTCAAAACTAAAAGTAAAGAACAAAGAAATATACGGTTCGAAGATAACCGGCAGCTAGAATTCAAACTACTAAAAAAAAAGGTGAAGAACAAAGAAATATGTGACTAAAGATATGCCACAGCTAGAACAAGGAAATATGCGATTAAAACATAAGCAACAGTGAGAATTTCAAGCAATCGTTAGAAAGTGAATATAGAAACATGTAAAAAATGGAGTGAAACTCAAGAATTGCGCTCATGGGAGACAAAACCCTTCAGCGTCCTATGTGTTCCCTAGGTAGCCCTCCATTTTCCCTAGGAAAAGAGTAGCAAACAAAGCTGACTGATTTGAAGGCTGCTACTTACAAAGAGAATCAAAATATACAAACCCACCACATGCCGAGGCCTGGCTTTGGAATCAGCTAGATAGTTTTTTCTTAACTGGCATATTGACATTACCGGCCTCTAAAACGATCTAAAAAGACCACAACTTTAAGGAAGAATTTGTATTTTTCCCATGGTGGTTGCATCAAACCTGTGGTGACACCATGACATCAAGAAGAGGCTTACATTGTCTGCGATTAGAGCACAATTGACAATGAGAATCAATATATACAAGCCTGTCACGTAACCATGCCGGTTCCCGGCCTGAAAATTGGCTACATAGTTTTTTTTTTGAAACTAGTAAATTAACATTTCTGGCCACAGGAACAATCTAACTAGATCACAACTTTAAGAAAGAATTTGTGTTTTTCCCAAGGTGGCTGAATCAAACCTGAGGTGAACTTTTACCTTTTCTTTATCTTATATTTTGTTGAATTCAATTGGGTCTTTTCAATTTATTTTGATTGTTTCAATAAAATTTCGGTCATTTATTTTAGTATATTGAAAAGTTGTTGCTATTGATTGTTCGAAAAGAAAATGTCAAAAGCTAATGAAGTTATATTGACAGCCAAAAAAATTAAAACTATTTCGTTCCCATGCAGAACTAGTAATAATAGATCAAAAAAGATCATTCGATCATATTTATAAGCATGTTAAAATATTTGAATGTAGATGAGCTTACCAAAATATTTATTGAATTTTCCAAGCTTTTTTTGTCAAGAATTTATTATAACTTACCCAGAAAACATTTTGATTAAGAATCAAACAGTTCGTGGTAACGAACTGTAATTAAGGAGCGACCCGGCTGAATAGTAACCGAAACTCTAAAAAACGGAATTTTGATACCAATAGATACATCAATAGAATTATATTTTTATGATGATTTCAAATACATAAGTTTGATTAAGTTTAGTTTTGCTTATCAAAAGTTACGCGCCTGAGAAAATTTGCCATATTTCCGAAAAAAGTGGTAAGAACCCCTATAAGTCATAGAACTTTAGCGAAAATCACAACATCAGATTAAGCATATCAGAGAACCCTACTATTGAAGTTTCAAGCTCCTGTCTGCAAAAATGTGGAATTTTGTATTTTTTGCCAAAGAAAGATCACAGATGCGCATTTATTTATTTGTTTGTTTTTTTTCAGGGGTGATCGTATCGATCCAGTAGTCCTAGAATATGGTGAGAGGGCTCATTCCAAAGGAAATTAAAAATTCTAGTGCCCTTTTTAAGTGACCAAAAAAATGGAGGGCGACTTGGCCCCCTCCGACGCTAATTTTTTCTTGAAGTCACCCTACCAAAATTTTGAGATAGCCATTTTCTTCAGCATAGTCGAAAATTTAATAAATTTGTCCTTGAGGATGACTCAATCCCCTACAGTTCTCGGGAGTTGGGCTTTAAGTTATTAACTTTGCCCATTGTTTTCACATAGTATTGGTTATTGGGAAGCATACAGACGTTTTCTGGAGGGATTTTCTACGGGTGGGGGGATGGGGGTCTGAGGAGGGGATTACGGGGTAGTATATCCATGAAAGATTTTTCCTTGGTAGAAGGTACTTTTCTATGAAGGGGCGCCGGATATCCCAGCATTATTTAAGAAACCATCGGAACTTAGAAAAACAAACAAGTTTTTTCAACTGAAAATAAGAAGCATTTTTAAAACTTAAAATGAAAAGAAATTATTCGTATATGTTTTAACTGTTCATGTACGGTGAGCCAAAATTAAAGCTGTATTAAATCAAAAGCGTTCATAAATTAAACTAAAAAAAACAAGTTTTTTTAACTGAAAGCAAAGAGCGACATTAAAACTTAAAACGAACAGAAGTTATTACGTATATGAAAGGGGCTGTCCCCTCCTCAACGCCGCGCTCTTTACGCTAAAATTAGACTCTGTCTCACAATTTTATTTTTTAAAACAATCAAAACTTTAGCGTAAAATGCAGTGCGTTGAGGAGGGGACCGCCCCTTTAATATACGGAATAATTTCTGTTCGTATAAGTTTTAATGTCGCTCCTTATTTTCAGTTAAAAAAAACTCGTTTTTTTTTTAAATTTAATAGGTAATAAAAATGAGGAGACAAATTTCAGTTTAAATGGTGAATTTGTGAAAATAATTTCTTAGTTTAAATTAGTGATTTTCGATGTGGGCACTACCACCCTCTTGGGGGCACTGGAACATTTCCAAGGCATGGGGGAATGGCCAGAGATACATTATAGAAATTCGAAGTAGTACATAACAGGTGCAATGCAAATATTGAATCACCAGGTTTCTCGTTCTCTATAAAAGTTTTCAAAAGTTCTCACTTTTTTATTGTTATCTTTCTATTCTGAATTAAATAGATTGTTTTATATTCTGAAATATTAATCTCTCTAATTTGCAATATTTTTACTGTATTTTACAGAAAAATATTAATGAAATTAATTTATAAATCTTTCTGTTTAATTTTTATAGCCATTCAGAAAGATTTAGTTTTCAGGGGTTGCTGAGTAATATATCTTAAAAATCGGGGCTGTGTGTCAAATAAGTTAAGAATTCCCTGGTATAAATGGCTAAATCGTCGGGAAATATCTTTTAGAACAAGTGAATCTTTGATTTTTGGCACTATGCTGGTAGGCCAAGCTGTTGCTCTTACGCCAAACTACAACAAAGCAAAGGTGGCAGCCGTAAAAATATTCAATCTACTGGACAGGGTGCCTAAAATAGATATTTCAGCCACAACTGGTGAAAATTTGGTAAGTTCTCGCTCCCGCCTTCTTTATCTTTAACGCCTAAATTCTTTGTTTTCTTACTTTTACAAAATATTATAGACATTATATATGAGATTGATTCTCATTGCAACTTAGGGGTAAGTTTCACTATATATAGTGAAACTTACCCAAGTTGTAATATATATATATATATATATATATATATATATATATATATATATATATATATATATATATATATATATATATATATATATATATATATATATATATATATATATATATATAGTATATATATATATATATATATATATATATATATATATATATATATATATATATATATATATATATATATATATATATGTGTGTGTGTGTGTGTGTGTGTGTGTGTGTGTGTGTGTGTGTGTGTGTGTGTGTGTATATATATATGCATATATGTATATATATATATATATATATATATATATATATATATATATATATATATATATATATATATATATATATATATATATATATATATATATATATATATATATATATATATATATATATACATATATATATATATATGTATGTGGCCTATTGTGAGGTTTTCCCTCCAATAGGCTTATGGGTTTTCCGATTTGTAAAAATATCTTTAAAGAAAATAGAGGAATCTTAAGAGGGAATAAAACCTACACATGCAGCTATTATATATAAAATGAATATTACAATTTTTTTGTAAACATTTGCTAGTTTTTAGTAGTTTAAAAAAAAATTTCTCACCTCTGGATTGGTAAAACGTGGCAAAATCTTCAAAAAGTTTGTCCTTAACAATAAAATCCTGTAACTTTAGAGAAAGAACTACACATAAGGGTTTTTGAGTATAAGAAACTTATGATTCGTATAAGATCAAATAATATTAGCAAAAGAGAATGAAAAACGATCATCTCAAATATTTTATTCAAATAAAAAGTTTTCTTGTTTCAAGCTCTACCATTAACAGTGCTTGAGAGGCTAGGGGTTGCTTAGACAAAAGCTCGGAAATATATTTGCAAAACAGCTAGATTTGCTTTAAGTAAAGAAATAATTAACCTGTGGATTTGGAACCATGTATCTGAGTGAAGACTCATAAATTACAAAGTAAAGAATTTTTTAGCTAATAAAAAATTGGCTCTTTAAATGGACATTCGTATATCGCGAAATTCTAAGTTGTGTTTTACAATGATATTTAAAAATGAATGAAATTGAAATAAAATAAAAATATTATTGACTCAAATGAAATAAAAACCATCAAATATTTATGATTTTTAAATTCAGATTTAAAAAGCAGATAAGACTTGGGAACAAATAAAAGCAACGGCACAGGAGGAAGCTTATGGCTTCTAATATGTTAATATTGCATACCCAATGTCTCGAAATTATACAACCCATAGTAAATACCCAAAATACAACCCAAAGCAAATGTAGGCTAAATATCTGGTATGTTTCGTTTTCAACTAGAACCAATCCTGAGAGGAATATTGTAGTTCTAATAGTCTCTTCGTTTGTTTTGTGTTTTAGATATTTTTCAGTAGCTATGGCCAAATATCTCTACTTTTTGCAAATGCATGCAAGTCCATTCCATGTTTCTTTCTATTTCTCTGCTAATAAAATATCGAATAAGACTAATAAATATATTTTTGAATCGGGCTCCAAGACGTCTCGCTCCAAAACCTTTCTGGTGACTTGATATTCCCTTCCTCCCACTTCGCTCATTTATAGAGTAATTTCACCCACATGCAAGACTTTGTCTTTGCATTTTCTCAAACAAGAATACACTCAACAGTTAGCACTATTTTTGACGTTAATTCTTTAAATTTTTTGTTATCCTGAGAGGAATATTGTAGTTCTAATAGTCTCTTTGTTTGTTTTGTGTTTTAGATGTTTTTCAGTAGCTATGGCCAAATATCTCTACTTTTTGCAAATACATGCAAGTCCATTTGATGTTTCTTTCGATTTCTCTGCTAATAAAAGATCGAATAAGACTAATAAATGTATTTATCAACCGGGCTCCAAGACGTCTTGCTCCAAAACCTTTCTGGTGACTTGATATTCCCTTCCTCCCACTTTGCTCATTTATAGAGTAATTTCACTCACATGCAAGACTTTGTCTTTGCATGTTCTCAAATAAGAATACACTCAACAGTTAGCACTATTTTTGACGTTAATTCTTTAAATTTTTTGTTATCCTGAGAGGAATATTGTAGTTCTAATAGTCTCTTTGTTTGTTTTGTGTTTTAGATGTTAGATGTTTCTTTAAATTTTTTGATTTATCTTTTTCGCATAAATGCCCAGAAATTCCAACCTAACCTTACAACACCAAATACATTTCTTATTTAATGTTTTCTGCATAGCTTTGGCCAATTATTGCGTCTTACTTAGTCCTGAATGTTCTATCATATAGTTTTTCTTACAGGAAAAAGTTCAAGGAGACGTCGATTATGTAAATATAAAGTTTTCCTATCCAACACGACCTCAAGTCCAAGTTCTAAAAGATCTGAACTTGAAAATCAAACAAGGGCAAACTGTCGCTTTAGTTGGTCATTCAGGCTGCGGAAAGTCAACATGCATGCAATTATTGCTTAGATTCTACGATCCAACAGAAGGTGAAGTGGTAAGTTTATTAACGTCATGTAGCGTTATTGCAGTTCTCGCTAAAATCAGACCTTTTACACCCAGGTTAGTGCTCCTCAAGATCTAAATTCGGACAAATAAGCGTTCAAATGGGGATAAATCCATTTTTTTAGACAGTGAAAACAGGTACAAAAGTCTAGATACTTCGATCACATATAAAACACTCGTCATCAGCAGAAATACCAAAATATTAAAATTAAAACCTGTTTATTGAACTCTCTCAGAGAAAAAATCTTGTGAATGAACAGGTGGTTAATTATTTTGTTTTGTATGAAAATGTTAGTTTTAATTTTAATATTTCAGTACTTCTACTGATGACGATCGCTGTATATTTCATCGAAGTACCTAGACTTTTGTATCTGTTTTCACTGTATAAAGAAATAGAACTTATCCCCATTTGAATGTTTATTCGTCTTAGTAAGGCTGTGTGGTCTGGGAAAAGGAAACCTACTTTAAGGTATTATGTCAAAAATATAAATTCGGAGGTGTAGCTTGCTGGTTTTGTGACCCAAAGCCATCAAAAATCGGGATAACAGTTTGCTAATTCTAGTACCCTGGGAAATGCTTAACTTAAATATATGGCATGATAGTATATTCCTATATATGCAGTAAGGTAGAGTAACTACAGATCAAACAAAGAATTCAGACCCAACACAGGCAATCTGTTACTCTAATTAGTCAATAAAGCCTTGAAAAATTTACAAGCACGCGATTATTACTTAAATTTTATGATTCAATAGAAAGAGAAGTGGTAAGCTCATTCGCTGGCCGTTTTCTGGCTTTCTGGAAGATTTTCTTGAATGTTTTCGATCATATTTTTTTGGGTAGTTTATCATAGTCGGTGCAATAGTTCTGCCTAAGTAAGGAGCGATATGGCTTCAACGCATTATATTTTCTTCCCAGGTCCCTTTCTATGGCAGTATTATCGTAGAAACTTCGGAGGGGCTCATTCGATCGGATATGGAAAGTTATAGTTATCCTTTTAAAGGCTCCTTTTAAAGGAAATTTATCCTTTTAAAGGCTCAAAAGTGATTTGAGGGTCACAAACTTTTCCGGTTCAAAGCGACTTTAAGTGGCTTCTTTTCCCGAGGACTTGGTATGGTACCTGATAATATAGTGCATGATATCGGTCCCCCCTTGCATCGGTCGCCTCCATGATATTGGTCCCCACCCCCCTTGGCAACTGAGAATGCGTCATCTAGGTGTAAATCAGGACTTTAGCTTTCCCCTCTGAAGAACCTTTAAGGGCCGTATTTTTTTCTAATGTAATTTTAAGAGCATGTAATCTAACTAAAAATAAAAGAACTATCTATAACGTTATTGAGAATGGCCTTTTAAAATGGCAAGGAGGCCTGGGGGTCATACGTTTGTAAAATCCTTGAAGTCCAAAAAGAAGATCCACGTAAATGTTCTTGGAGGGGTGAGGGAAAGTCCAGTTTCAAATTGAGCAACAACACTGGTCCCACGGTGCATAAAGTTTACTTTGACAGAAACCGTAATATTCCCAGGGTCACCGGCACTGATGCTGTCCGTAATTCTGTATTTCTTACTAAAACATTTTTAATATTTACCGTGGTAACCCTTAAATAAGGTTATAGAAAAAAGAAAGCTTTTCGACTGAAAGTAAAGAGCAACACTAATCATTTATCAACGAGTGTACTGATCAACGTAGGCCTTATCTTAGTACGTTTAGCAGGGTAAACTTACTAAGATATGGCCTAAAATTGTTTATAATTATAGTGAAGTCTCATAAAACATCCCACTGTTATAACAGAGCTGAAGATAACAGACGAATCGAATTGTTATATAGGATTTTGTTTCTTTTTCAGAGAATTGATGGAAAAAACATTGGTCCGATTAGTGTGCCATCTTTAAGGTCATTTATTGGTATTGTTAGTCAAGAACCAACATTATTTAACAGAACTCTTGCAGATAACATAGCCTATGGAGACTGTAGCAGGAGCGTGTCAGTGACTGAAATAATAGAATCTGCAAGGAAGGCCAATATTCACAGTTTTATTGCTTCACTTCCAATGGTAAGTCTTTAAAAGATGGGCGTATATTCCCAATATTACTGAAAAGATGTACACAAGAAGTTGACCGAGCAATACTGTACTCTGGTTCGAAAAATAATTTAGTTTTTTTTTTACCAAGAAGCAACTATTTACACTGAGCAGGTTAGGGAAAAGTCTTTCTTCTGACAGGAAAATGATTTGCTCTTCAACTTAAACGTACATATGACGCCAATACATACATACGTATAAGTAAACAAAAAAACTTATCAAACGATAACATACAAATATATATATATATATATATATATATATATATATATATATATATATATATATATATATATATATATATATATATATATATATATATATATATATATATATATATATATATATATATATATATATATATATATATATATATATATATATATATATATATATATATATATATATATA